>NC_089538.1:5389916-5689916 GCF_963924715.1 Thunnus thynnus
TCTGGTTACAAGAGATGCATAACATAGGTGGCAAATATAACATTAAATAAGAAAACTATTTTTATTGTTCCGAATTTCAGCCGATAATTACAAGAATACAATAATCCTGAGCCTTTTTACATTGGCTACAGACAAGGGACACCACTCAAAACCTGCTTCTGAATGGGGAGTTACGTCTCTCTGCTTTTCTCTCCTCTCCTCTGCATTTGGTATTGGTGCCTGCCTGTGTATGCATGAGGGCAGGACTGATTTTTCAAATACCTGTTGAACAAGCAGGTAATGAACTTGCAGAAATGGTCTTCGACGTCTCACCCCGCAGTCAATTGCTGGTCCATCTTCACCCTCAGCCAGAATGTTTTACACAGCCATGGACAGCTCATTCTGCTAATCACAAATTGGTGTGAACAAGCTAAAAACGAGCACTAAATACACGTAACAATTGAGCCTAATTAGTCACGTATATTAAAACTAGGCCTAGTTGAATTCTTGCAGGCTTTGAGACTGACACCAACCACTCTACATATTAATAAAATAAGCTATGGTTATAACAAACAAGTTTAGTATTCATACATATAATCATTTATTCTAGGGATGGTGAAGGCTTTCTAAAACATCACTTTTGTATTAGAAGATTACATTTGTTGATCTACATGTCAATCTAACATCTTAAGTCTCACCTTTTTAATCTTGCTTTTAGTAGTCTGTATCCCTGGCACTTATTTAATCTTACTGAAAGTTTACTCATTTCTTTTCATCTTATTTGAAATTTTATTCCAATTATACGCTGTTTTACTATATTCCAATGCTTCGTTTGCCACATCTAATTTGTTTTGAAAGATTTTTTATAATTTAACATAAAGCACTTTGAACTGCATTGTATGAAAGGTGCTTTACAACTAATTATTCTATAATTACAGTAAAAAAATATAGCTTTGATGATCATTTTTGCATTTGTAAGGTTAATATTTTAAAAAAAAAAGAAGAAGATTGCGCTGCACAGCCAGCAGCAGGCCATGGAGACAGCCACCGACCAGGGTGAGTCTGAGACGGAGGCGGGAGCAGGAGAGCTGCCTGGAGGAAGAAAGGCCTTGCCCGGGCTTGTCAGGCTCCGAGATAACGTTATCTTCGGTCTTCTGTTTAGAAGTGGTGAGTTTACAGCTCACAGCAACTTAATGTGATATAGCCTCTGGCTTTTGTTTGATATCCTGTGTTGGCAAAAAATTTTACTGACATATCGATAAGTATAAGAGTATCGATACGAATCAATAAGCATTATCAGTATTGATAGAGATAAAATCCTAATAATACCCATATCTAGTCACAAGTCAAAAAGTTTGAGAGCCATTGCTCTATAATATATATAATGTATTGTAAAGTGTCAATTGTTAAATGTCAAATATTATACAGACTGGAGATGCTTTTTCTATCACTATAAATCCTTCAATATAAATTTAAACTTTTGTCAATGTCTGTGTGTAAGATCAGCAAAGTGGATGTATTTCGTTTCTGTGAGGGATTCTCGTTATCTAAATCAGCAATGTTAAATATCCACCAAATGTCTTATTGATAAATCCATTAATTTATTCACACAAGAGACCGTTGTCAGCTGGCAACCAAAAGACTTCAGTAATAGTGCTATTAGTTTCATTGAGCAAAATTTACCCGCAGTGGACAGAATGTTTGAGAGAAGCCTTTTGCTAATGGCTGAAGGTCAGTGGATGCAGACCGCCTCCCCAACCCCCACCGCACCCCAGACACAAGCTGTGAAGCCCTGAAGCACAGTTACACTACAGAGGTGTCTCCCATTCACACACATACACACAGCGGGGCACAAGCACCAGGGGCAGGCAGGACACTGAGGTTTGTGGTCCCAGGTGAAATGCCTCTCTGCTGGGTGTGAATCAAGCTGTGGCTGGGGGACAGGATGCCGAGGGAGATAGAAGAGGAAAACAGAAAGAGAGAGAAAGAGAGGGACGGAGGATAGTGTCAGAGCAGATTAAAAATGCATGGCTTTGCTCGGGCTGGCGTAACAATGAGTGTCCTCATTCGTTGCCTGTCACCTCTGGGAACTCATGGGACAGAGTGGAGGAGGGAGAGGAGGAGAGGAGTGAAGCCGAAAAGAGGGTGTACCAGCAGTTCATGGCAGGATGCAACAAAGAAGAGGAGAAGTAGAGGAGAATCTCAGGTGAACAGTTATTCACAGTAGAGCATGAATAGGGAGGAATTAACATGAGACTTTGAGGAGGGGCATTAAGGTTCAGCTTGGTTGGATAATGGTTGTGAAATAATGACCTCTGCTCTCTAACTGACACACACACACACACACACACACACACACACACACACACACACGGTCTAATTGAGAATAGTGGCATCCAGACAGTGTTCAAGTCTGGCGTTCAGCCAGTTCTCTCCATAATGAACTATATGAAGTATGGTTGAGCTTATGGCCAGAACTGAAATGGATCAGTTGAAGCCATGCCATCAGGACATGACACTCAGCCCATGAAAAGCATTATTAAAGAACACGGCCTTTTGCAAATTACCACTTGCACTGTGACAATGACTTGTTTAAACACTTTGCACTCAGGGTGAATACAATCAGCATGGCAGCAGAGCAAGTGCAGACCCCTGCAATAGCTTGTATGTGATGGTTTGCACATCACAGAAAGAAAACCAATGCTGAGAAGAAAAAGGGGTGACAGGTGACAACAATCATCTGGGAGACTCTCCTCTGCGACCTTGACAAAAAGGAGGATGTCATGTGTGGTGTAATGAAAAAGCTCCCCTTCAGTGAGCAAAACGGAGGAAAAATAAAAGGAAACAGGGGAGGGAAGAAGGGAAGGATAGATGGCCGATGAGTTACACATGAGTGCATCCAAACAGCTTTTTAATTGCGTGTGGAGGAGAGCTGAGGCCACAGCTGTAAATAACCTGTTCACTGCTGAAACACTGACTGGACAAAAGTGTGTACATGACAGACGTACGGATATGTCAGTGTGTGTTTGTAGAGTGGCAATGACCTGGTAAGGTTGTGAGGTGATAACGAAGAGAATAAGGGCACACATAAGGCCTCTACATGCACACACCCTCCCTCCTCTCCTTTGTGTCACCTATAAACCCCTTACTACTGCTGACATTGTGACATTAGCTGACGTCTGCAGCACTCAAGACATACCAAAGTCATACCACCTCTGACCCAACTAATCCATTTGTTCATCAGTTAAAATGCCTAATCCAAATGCAAGCTTCTATATTTCACAACAAAGTTAATATTTAAAAGCATATAATATTCTTATTAATAAATTAGCAACACTTCATAAAAT
This sequence comes from Thunnus thynnus, assembly GCF_963924715.1. Taxonomy (NCBI): domain Eukaryota; kingdom Metazoa; phylum Chordata; class Actinopteri; order Scombriformes; family Scombridae; genus Thunnus; species Thunnus thynnus. The sequence goes on from NC_089538.1 coordinate 5,393,243, forward strand.
AATAACAGGACTGCCAGTAAAATCTTTTTGAAGATACAACTATTAATAGTGTATAACACTTTTTACTTTATGGCACTTTTTAGATTTTTGGAAAAAGAAAAAAAACAGATGTGTGCTCCACAGTTTATAATATGTTCTCCACTCTTTAAGCAGAGTTGATTGTTAAAAAGGGCAAAAACTTGTTGTGCTATGTCATTTACTTCCTTAATTCTTCTATATAAAGAGATATCAAAAACACTTGACAAAGCAGAATCTCTCTTGGAATTTGAAATCCTGTCATAACAATAAATAATACAATATCTATTAAATAGTGCAGTTTATCACAATTGGACAAAACTGCAGCTATTGTGAAAATGTTTTCACAAATAATTGTCAATATTTGTACACCACTTTTCAACATAAAATACTTCAGAACCACTGTTCTGAGCTCATGTCAACTAAAATCAGTCATCAGCAACAAACCACTTCCTTGCAAATATGTCCGGAGGACTTTCTTTCCCCTGAACTCAATATTCAAGCTGTGTATGGCCCCCAACAACCTCTGACAATTACAATATCAGCAAACCTTTCTATTATAGTTACATAATGTGACCTAATACCCTAAAACTAACATTAAACTTCTCCCAATAAAACTTTTGGAAATAATTACTGAACCTATCTATATTTTATTATGCATTTGGTTTGAACTCTATAAATAATCTAATTATGAATATTTATTGAAAAATAAACCCTACACATCAGGTCCAAGAAGCATAACAACATTGCCATTTACAGATACTCTTTGACCAAGGTCTGGTCAGTGAAGCTTCACTGAGACCAGAGCAGATTGTGTTGAGGGCAAGAAAGCTCTAAAAATCCTACATTATGCATAATATTCCTCTGGGACTTAACAAATTAAGTAATAGAGACAGAGAGCGGGAGGAAATCTCTAGTTATGTATCTGTATGTACGTGTGTGTATGGTCAGTACATTAATAGTATATTGTGTTTCCAGTGTGGATTAAGCTTAGTAGGGCTTTATAACCACAAGAATAAAGACAAGGTCAGGGGTGATCAAAATTGCATCACATTACGTTCAGAACACCAGTCTGGCGAGCTGAGCACAAATATCCTGTCAAATCCAATAGCTCTCAGACAGGCAACAATACATGATAAGTTCAAACCTAAATGTCTCAAGGCTGTAAATCAGGTTTTGTGTAAAAGACTGCATTGTTAGATTAAGCGAAATTCTCAGACAAATACAGAGCAGGCAATACTGTGAGGTATTCATAAAGTCAAATAAAAAATCTGTATATACTATATATTGACAACTGTATATGAAATAAAAATATATAATAATCCTAATATTTTGTCTGAATAGCCTTACATGTGTAGGCAATAGCTACTGCCCACTTGTGTAAGGCAAACATGTAAATCCTTAGTTCAATTATGGGCAGTGCATTGTCATTCAGAAACTCATCCATCCGAAATTTCCTGTCACTTTAATCCTGCCACTCAAACAATGGAATATCCGAGAAATCTGTGGCCAATATGCGAATGAGGGAAGCCGTGGAAATGGGACTCTCACCGGTTCCATTGCCTCTAATGAGCCAAGGTTTCTTGCATAGCCAATCAAGCCTGTCTCCAGTAATGGGGTCCAATGACACCTGTAGGACACTGAATCATTACAATGAGCCAGTGGCAGTTAAGCTAAAAAGGAGTGGACAACCAGCTCGACACGGATCAATGTCTGTTCCTTTAGCTGGCAAAGGTCAAATGTCATGGGCATACAGGAGATAGAAATGAAGACCCACATGCAGCTTTGGTACACGTGTCACTTGGTGACAGATTAGAGTTTAGTTATAGAAACCTTTAATGGGGAGAAAAGCTATTCTGAGGAAAAATATTATCTTGAGAGAAACCTATCAAAGTCTAATCTACACTTTTTTCCGTTTTTTCATGAGCAGTCATTATGTTGGAAGTCAACCAGATCAGAAAACCAGCTTACCTAGGTATGCAGCTATTGGCTGACATATGAGCACTTTGAAGACAGACATAAATTAGTGTGGATAGATTGGATTTGTTCATGCTAACAGCACAAGTGCAAATATTAGAAATAAATAATAAATGGTGCTTCTTTGACTACCAAAAGAGGTCTAACTCACAAAATGAGATGTTTTCTGCCTCCACAGGACTCATCCTCAGAGGAAGGCTTGCATGATTAAAACTATCTGCCACTACTAGATGATTGTATGTCAGAGAGTACTTAGAAGTACCCTAAAGGCATACATTTTATATATGTATATGTGGCTCCATTGGGAATCAAACCCTTAACCCTTACAGTTAACATGGCCTATTGAACCAAATGATCCACAAGGACCACACACAAAACACAGTATCTCCAGATTTTGTTTCTAAACAACAGAACAGTCTTTATACAGTGGGTAAAACATTGCAGCTGCTACTATGTCTGTCTTCTATTTTTATATCAGCTTTGTTGGAAGATAACACTACCTGTGTGTGAGAATAGCCCAAAGCATGAGACTTCTGTAGTTCAGAAATATTACTTGACTTGTGGCCTATTAGAGGGGGAAAAATCACTGTGAAAGTAGGAACACAGAGTTTCTGCCAATAAAAATTTAGATGTAGGATAGTGATGGCCTGTAGCTGGGATGACCCAGTTCCACCGACCAGAAGTCTGAGCGTGTACTGCCACCTACTCAAACTTATTGTTTCATTTTTGCTCCTTTCTGGCACACGCAATCACTCCTCATTCTCTGGGTGGAGGTATAGTTGTTTGTCAACCCTAATGCTCTGAGATCTTAACCTAGGAAAGCGTGAAAGCAGAGACTGACAAAGAATCACACATTAAGAAGCACACCCAAAAACAGACTTTAAGATCTAAATGCTGGAATACACACAAAAACCCAATGTATCTTCTTGTGGATAGTGTAATTAGGCTTAAAGACTTGGAGTTTTAAATCATTTCATAATATCCTTGCTTCATAATTTATATTGACTCATTATGCAAAGCAATGATATAATCTAGAGAAATAATCTTTGGCATTATTATAAAATTATCAGCATGCAATCTGAATTACATTATTTCTTAAGAATGTCATTAAAACTATTTACAGAAAGCACTGCTTTTCTGCATATTATCCCACATACTATGCATATGAACACTTTGCAGTATCTTGCAAAATTCACAATTCAAAAATTATGCTGTTAAGTCTATCTGTTATTGTGAGATGTTTAACAAACATTTTAGAAGATAATATCTATTGCTATTTGAATGGTGAGAGTTTACATAACTGAATTATACTAGGGGGAAAGTGTTCAAAGCAATGATGATACAGACAATATGATCACATGAAACTAATTGACTTTCTCAACGGAAAGGGAAATCCACTTTTGACTTTTGGTGGGTTGGTTGGTTGCTAAGAGGGCAAAAGACAAAACAGATGACCTTGGTGTACTGATGGCAGTAACGTCCTCATTAAAGTCTAGTGATTCTCAGTGTGGCAGCAGTTTTGGATGAATACAAAGATGGTGATTATTTTATTGGCCATTTGACTTGAAATAATTAGCAATTTCTCTCTGATACATCACCCTACTTACAGAAACACAAAGATGTTCATTTATTTTATATTTTTTCAATACTTCAAGAAAAGATCTTCACAATGCATCTGCCCTCGAAGACGAAGTAACTCTGCTTTGGGGGCATCCTTTGAGACATGTACAGGATCATACAACAGGTAGTTCCAACCAAGTAATCTGATTGGTCAACTAGACATTTAGAACGTGATCAAATCAGCATGACATCACACCTAGCCATGCTCAAATGAAAAATGCCTCATCACTATAAATATTACTCCACCATTCATTAGAACTAAAGACAGTGACGTCACGCTAATAACAGTCACTTCCAGGTAGATAACTGGCAGTTGATTTGAGTTGCGGAGATAAGTGAACTCAGCAAACTTCTTATTTCTGTCACTTTCAGTCGTAACTAACATTTGAAGATATATAGTTAGACACAGTGGTCCAGCCTGTCTGATGTTTCTACTGTGCTTATTTGAAGTACTGTGTTAATTTTCTAGCATTGTTGGTTTGTTTTGAGTTGTGTTTCTTTTGTTTGTGAAACTGGATTGAACTGAACTGGTTTGGGGTTGTGGGGAAAGAAAAACGGATCCTTTACTCAGTGGATTGAACGCCGACTGTGGGACGAGTCACACATGCACACACAGTCGCACACACTGAAAAAGCCAAACCCTTCTGGTCTTAATCGCTACCCGGCGCCCCCATACACAACAAGACTTAACCATTTTCTTCAGTTGAGAGTATATCACATCTCCCACTCTGGCATCCTTCATCAGCTGTGCTGGTGAGTCGTTTTTTTTTGTTTTTGTTTTTTTTTTGGGGGGGGGGGATAGAGCAAATTGCCCCACAATATGAATACATTTAGTTTTTATTTATTTTGTTGGTCACTGTTGTATGATCCCAATATTACACGAGAGGGTGTGCTTTACCACCATTGTTAGCACGACAGTGATGCAGCCAGGAACAAGGTGCTTGAGCCGAGTAATAGTAACGTAAAGATTGTAGATGTCGTCAACTGAAGTACTTCATCTGGTTTACCGTCCCACCTCTGCTGCACTGTTTACAGCACACACATGAAGGGCTCAGCCCTGCCCTCAATGGAGAGCAGAGAAGAGGAGAGTAGCGCAACCATAAATGACAGCAAAACGCAGTAGAGACAATGTTAATGTTATTTACCTAATTAATGTGCACTTGTTTCACTTCAGCTAGTGTGAGAGTCTCCACTGCTTTTTACTGTCATTTATGGGCCTGCCACTCTCCTCTGCTCTGTGTCTCACCAGGGGTAGGCTGAGCTCTCCATGTGAAGAAGGACAGACAGTGAACCAGATGAAGTACTCAAATTGACAACAACTACACTTGTTACGTTACTGTAAGTTCAACAATAGCTTCACAAGCAAAAAGCCAAGAAGAGTAATTTATTAATGTAATCTGCGCAATAGATGGACAAAGACAAAAGGAGCTTGTACCTAAAAAGGGGCTACTTGTATTGCATGGACATGGTCTGGGTATGAAAAGTCTGACACGAACCAGAAACTACTTATTCATTGAATTTACAGAAAATGTGCTATATCGTGATATGTATCGTTATCTGGATATGAAATGACCCATATCAGGATATTAGATTTTGGTCATATCAAAGAGTCCTACATAGAGCATACTGCACTGTACACTATGGAATAGTTGTGTGAAATAAAAGTAAGTCTAAACTTTGAACACAAAGACATGGAGAGCAGGCATGGAGGTGAGGGACTGAAAAAGAATAAAAAGGGAGGAAAGAAGCCAGGGGCTTCGGGAGGAGCTAAGGTGGCAAAGGAGATGTGGATGATTAAGGATACCAGTGTCAACTGGATGAAAAAATGCGGGCGCTGTCCGGTTTGCATTGCTGAGGAGACCCAGAGGCAGAGATATACGCCACTGATGTTGACCCTGAGGCAAGGGGTCAGAGCTGACAGCAAAGCAACAGTCCTCAGGGCCTCTCTTCCTCAGCCATCATCACTATCATCATCTCTGCCAAGAATAGTAGTCAGCCTTACCCAACTAACCTCCATCTCTCTTGGATAGATCTGTCCGAGGCAGCTTTCATTAAAAAACACAGTATAACCAATATTTCTTTGAAATGGGATGATCAAGGATGATATAAGGGTAGGCACCACATTTCAGCATAATTGCCGTTTGACTTCTTAGTCAAAGTGTGTTTGGTTAGAAGCACTGAAAATAAATCATTAGTGAAGGAGGGAAACACAATTTCATGGAAGCTGTAGCTTCCTCAGGAATGTGGGTGAAGGAGTTGCTCAATCGATTGATCACTGCCTTTGAAGCTGATGGACTCAATTAATTATTAAACAGGATCTTTTAACGAGGTAAAGTGCCTTGACCGGAGGCCACAAAGCTAGGCCATAAAGCTATGTATAGCCTGTCTGCCCGGGAGAATAATGCATACTAAAATTAACAATATGCACTTTTTTAAACTGCAAAGAGCAGTGCCTTTGGAAATCAGGGTCAGTGCTTGTACCTGCAAATGTTTCATTACCCTTTGACCCCTGAGTGTGCCAGTTATACAGCAGAGACATAAGCCAAGGGCACCGCTAATCTTAATTATACTATAGGTGTAGGGGTGAGCATGTCTGTGACAGAATATGAGCATGCTGCAATTCTTCTCCTCAGAATATACAGTACATTTTTATACCCTTGTTGCCACATTCCATTTGTGAAATAGCATTTTCAGAACAAATTAATGTATTCTTCACACGTGTAAGAGCTGATGAGGAAAAAGGGCAGAGCTACACTAAGGCTACACAGCCTTGTACACAGGATTGTTTCTTTAGGAGGGGTGAGTGGAAAATAATAAGGGAGTGAACAAGTGCAGCGCTAATCCTACGGCCTGCCGTCAGTAACAGTTGGCATGGCTCTGTGTGTCCCTTGCTTCCCCAACTGGATTACGCACACATGCACTCTGACGTCCCTGACTAACAATAGCACAACATTCAATAATCCTTTTCTCCATTGCTCTGCCTGACTTCTTTCACTCTCTGCTGCTTTCCTTTTCAACAGCAATCTCTCAGCTCCTTATATCTATTCTATTTTCTGGTCATATCTAAGACGCAAGGATGGAGGCCATTCCAGAAAATGGATGCCAGACAAAGCGAAGGGAGCATAAGTGAAGATGCAACGTAATTGCCGAACAACAAAAGGGGGTTTGTGTTTGGCTTTAATGGCGCGGGGGGATTCTAAGGAACATAATTAAGGCATTATCACCTCGTTCTCAGCACTTAATTGTGACAGACTGGCACAATACCTGCACAAACAATTTGTGGAGGAGGCTGTGGTTTTCTCTTACCACTGACTATAGCACACATCTGGGCTGTGGTTTAATTAAAAAAATGTTATTGTTGATGTTTTACTGCGACATAGCCTAATTACAAATATGAATGTTACACTTATTCATTTGACCTAAAGGTGTTGAAATGACTATCAACCACTTTAAATAAAGGGCAGTTACATGATTTGTCTCTAATTAATAAAAAAATTGGTTATGTCCTCAGCTTACTCGAATTTTCTAAAACTAAGATATTTTATTTATTTAAGTGGAGCACTAAGGATGCTGTGTCACATACTTAGGACTGTGAAATGTAAGTCCCCATCAACAAATGCACACACATACACACCCCACCCTCTCTAGTGTGGCTTCCTCTGTCAATCTGGTGTACAAGGCCCAAGCAGAGATAAGTTTGTAGATACTGATCTTAAGTTTCCTTTCCATCCCTTGTCCATCCAGGGTCACCTTTACTTGCCATACACAACAACAAACACACACACACCTCTTTGTTTAGACCTCACTGTCATCTTCTAATCTCAGTTTAACTCCTTGATCATTCTTTTACCTTCCAATACCTTTTGGACAATGCTCATGCTAACACTAGAGGATTTGCTCTACACCAAATCCTGCAGCGCTTTCCATAAGTGCCGGCTCCTGGCCGAAGAGCCAACTACTAATTTAAGTCCAGCTGGCTATTTTATTAGATTAATTTTTGATTCTAATAAAATAGTTTTGATTAACAAGTTGTGATTCACTATGTGTGAACATTTACAACCACTAGCCTCCGCTTCAAAACAATGCGAGCATGATGATAGAGAAACATGCCTATCTGTCTGTATCAGTCTCGTCCCCCCACATACTCTATATGAATGTATGTGTGTGCGTGCGTTCAGCTGAGAGGTTGTGTCCTGCCGAGTAGAGAGCCGTCTTCAGTGTTTGACAAATATTAGCAAAATAATTGATGACAAAACACATTAAGAATTGCATTGATTGCACAGACAGGGGACATCCTCATTAAGCAGGCTACTGTGGCTCAAGAGGTAGAGCAGGTCGAGCAGGTCATCCACTAATAGGAAGATCGGCGGTTCGATTCCCAGCTCCTGCGGTCCGCATGTTGAGATGTCCTTGGGCAAGATAATGAACCCCAAATTGCTCCTGATGGCTGTGCCGTTACTGTGTAAATGTGTCAATGATTTCCTCTGATGGGTAGGATGGGGCCTTGCATGGTGGGCCCTGTACTCATTCAGTGTACGAATGTATGTGAAAGTGCTTTGAGTGGTCAGAAGACTAGAAAGGCGCTATAAGCTGAAAGTGCTACATTTTCCATATACTCCACACAGACATTTATGGCTTTATGAATGAACAAATGAATGAATTATCTTGAATTGAAATGAATGAATTATCAAAGTAACAGGAGCAGCTCAGCAGGGCACTTTAGAGCTGGGTATGGACTCAGAGTAGAGAAGATGAAAAGTAAGACGAAGATGACTAGAAGTTGAGTTGATTCAGTAGATTCACATGATTTGAGTCAAGTGATTCACATGTTATTTTAGGCACAGGTTTATTTTATAAATATTTTAATTTAAAACCAATACATAGGATACATAAGACATGGGATTAAAACATGTTCCTTCTTAAAATAACCTTGTTTCATTGAATAAGAGTGTATTTATGTTTCTAGTAAAACAAGACATTAACCATCATCATGGCATGTCTTGATAAACCTTACAGTGAAGGTGTCAGTAAATAAATTTAAAAAAATAAATAAGGTCGAATGATTCTTAATTACAAAAGTTCTGATCAATCAGGGGGTGCCTGCACCTGGAGCCCCCTAGCTGGCTACTCCATATCCTTGTGGAAAGCCCTGAATCCTGTCCTGCTAAATCCACTTCAATCATAATGAGGAAAATGCACTGTATACAGGGACTGTCAGTGGACAATAAGAGAGGGCAGAGGTCCGTTCTGTCTACAATAATGGTTGTATTTTCCTACTGTTGACAATCTCCTTCTCACCATGAGACCGCAGAACAAAAGAGAAATAAACAGGGTATGACAGATATCCTTTATTCCATCATTAACAAATCAGAGGCTTGTGGAGTATGCTAAATACTGTGACTTTGAAAGCAGCAGGATACAGGCTGCTACCAGCATGTGGCATGCAGACTGTCCAACCTTGGACACACAGTACAGCAAACGTGGAGAAAAACTGACCTTGACAAGGTCTACACACAACAGAGTAGCTTGCTTCTCCAACATCAGGTTCATGTGAACACAACAGAGCCACTCTTCATTCATTCTCAAAAGCAACAGAAGAGGTTTTAGAACATATCATAGTGGTCCTGAAATAATTATTTGATTCATTTATTGGTGTACAGAATATTAGTGGTCAACAATTTTGATAATTGTTGTAAGAAAATGTTCCCACTCTGTTTTATATCATTATATTCATATTCATTAATAATCATTCAAATTAACAATTAAATTCAAATTGGACAGACTCTTGGTCAAACAAACAAGCAACTTGAAGATTTCTGGGGAAATTGTGAGGAGCTTTTTCAAAAAAAATTCTGATATTTAATAGATCAAACAATTAATCTAAAAAAAATAATCTAATCAATGAAAATTATAATTAGCTGCAGCACTATTTGCAACAATAATTGCAATAAATAATATATATATAATAAATAATAAATAAAGTCCTATGTCCAACGCTCCACATCTTATTTCAAACATCTCACAAGAAAATGCAACCTGCACTGAAGGTCAATGTGGTCAGAGCAGAAATTGACAAGCTCATACTTCTAACTTCATTTACTTCGCTCTCACCCTGTGTTATACCGCTGCCTCGACAACAGTGAGTTCAGTTAATTGAACAGGGGACAGCAAGCAGGTTGAAAGAAAAGATTAGATATAATGAGAGAAGAGTCTGTCTGCACAATTACAGGTTTAATTAAAGCCAGGGAGGATGCCAGAGGCAGCAAGACCACTGGCCAATAAATGTAAAGGTTATCTTCTTGGTGGACAAACAGGAGGAAGAAAATAATCACCACTTTGGACACAAATGACAAGCATATGGCTGGTCTGACGGGTATGCGTGTGTACATGATCTGACCTCATGTTAAAAACACTTCAGTGATGCAGGTGGTTAATTTACAAATATATGTAAAGAGATAAATATAGAGAAATATTGATGACAATATGCAGGGTTGGAAATTAGCACCTGCCAAATCCGGGTGCTTTTGTGTAATGGCGGGTGAATTTGCTCAACCTACCAGTTACTTTGGCGGGTACATAAAAGTAGCGTAACACAGCAATTTGTGACATTCCACAACGCAGATTGAATTGCAAGTCTGCTTGTTTTACTTGGACACTTTAACAAGGAGACACAGAGAAACAATGTGACGTTGCATCGCAGGGGTTAAAAGGTCTGCAGAGAAGACCTCCCAGGAGGAGACACAGGCCAAAGAGGCAAAGGTAATGAAATGTTTTTTGTTTTTATGAGAAGTAGAGAAAAACCGTGGAGAAAAAAAACAGAGAGTCCCATGATTGGTTAGTTCACGAGGAGACAAGCCAGACAATGAGAGAACTAATAGTTTCATTATTGCGACTAAAAACCTAAAAGTGGAAGCCATACTGCCCCATCCAGGTAAGAAAGACAGTACAGGGAAAATCAGCCCCAGAGGATACAGCACTAACCAGCCTGAAGACAGCCCAGTTTGGAGAGGACGAGTATACTGTTTAGGAATGCCCATGCAATCGCGAAAAAAGGAAGGCCATTTTGAGATTACAAATGGCAATGCAAGTACATTATCATTTTTTTAGTCCATTTACTAACGTTAGACTAAATGTTGACTTAAGGTCGGAATATAGCTGTCATGTAATGTCATTAGCTAGCTAGCTACATGTAGTTAGCAAAAAGGTAAAGATGGCTATCCATTGACTTCTAGTGACAATTTAGGTTTATTATTATTATTATTATTATTATTATTATTATTATTATTATTATTATTATTATTATTATTATTATTATTATTATTATTATCTGGATTAGATGAGAAAAAAAAGAATAAGCACAGGGAGCACATACATGAATCAGAAGCAAGCCAGGGTGTTTATTTAGCACATAGCTGAATTTGAGAGGAAGACCCTACAGTCAAAGACAGCGGCAGCAAGATTCCTCTTCATCATGTCTGACAGGTCTACTGACACTGCTGTGATGGACCATGAGATGCTCTATGCAACCAAGGCAAGGTGGAGGTCCACCTCGTAAGGTTAAAGGATGTGGAGAGAGCAGACTGTGAGAACATCGCCCAGGCAATAGATAACATGATGAGGGAGGTCCACGGAGAAGGGAAATGAAAGGCCAAGTTGGTGGCATGTGTAACCCATGGTGCTGCATTGATGGCAGGGGCAGGTAAAGGCATAGTGAGCAGGCTGAGAGGAATTAACATGCAAGTCCTGGGCATTCACTGTATGGCTCGCTGCCTGGAACTAGTGTTCAAGGATGCCACCAAGAGCTGCTCTATGGCAAAACAGCTTGAAGATCTGCTCTCAGGGCTGCATACATTCTACTGTAAAAGCACTCACAAAAGGGCAAAACTGACGCACAGCTTCAAGACAAGAAGCCCCTTCAACCAACTAGGGTTGGAGGTACCACGTGGGTTTCTCACCTCTTCAGGTCCATTGACCATTTTCTGAGAGCCTTCCAGGGACTTACCCAGCACCTAGAAAAAGGTAAGGCTAAATAACAGTATAGATTACTTGAATGTTAAAAGGTTAGGTCAACTGACTGTAATGAATTAGGTTCAGTGTAATATCATGAATTGAACTAACTTATTTTTTAAAGTGGCCATTAACCTAAAAAATGTTCTTGTTTGACTGATTTTGTATAAAGATTCAGTCACCAGATGCTGAAGGAGTGAATCCAGTGCAGAGGAGTAAATCGCGCCACTACTTTCAAACCTGCCGGGATCCAGCAGTTTTCATGTTATGCAACTTCATGCATGATTGCCTGACCCACCTCAGCAGCCTCTCTTAGACTCTTCAAAACTCTTCAAACCACCCAGACAGTGCTCACAAAATATAAAACCAGGTAAGTGACTGGGAGAACTGACAAGTTGTGAATTGCTGCTTAGCTGAATATCTAGAAAAAAAACATACTTGTATACCAGAGACCTGGGCCCAAGCTGAAAGCCTATATGGACCAGCACGAGAATGACGACAACACCCTGAACTGTGTTATGAAGGCTACCTTCAAGCTGCTTGACCAACTCTGCCAGAGTCTGCAAAGTCAATTCACAGCGATTTTCCCAGCTACAAAGTTGGTGAATCGTAACAGTTGGCCTGATGCAGATCACAGAGAAGGTATGTTGTTCAGATTCAGACGATGAAATTCTTGAAAGCATATAACTCAATATTTTTTTCACTTTCACGTCTCTTTTCAGAATTTGGTGAATCGGAAGTGGAGGAATTAACAAGATAATTCCATAGCATCCTGACATCCTCAGGGGTCGCTATTGAATTCATAGCAGACCAGTGGACCATCCTCAAGACAAGACTGTACGAGAAGGGAAAGAGTCTTCACACACAGACCTGGCCAGTGATCAACAGGTTTTTATGACAACAATGCCCTGACCTCCTCAGCCTGGTCGACGTCATTCTTACCCTACCAGCCACTACAGCAGACTGTGAAAGAGGCTTCGATCAAATGAAGTTAATGAAGAGTGACTGAAGTCCTGTCTTACATCAAGAAGCCTGTGTGACCTGCTGATGTCCTGCTCTCCACTCCCTCTAGAGGATTTTGACCTCACCCCTGCCATCCAACTCTGGCATCAGGCTAGCATCCTTCCTTGAAGGCCAGAATTCATAGAGGGGAAGACGAACGCTCAGGAAAGCACCACTGAACTCAAATGTAACTTCCATCAGTTCACAGTTCATATGTGTGTGTGTGAGTGAGTAAGTAAATGAGTGAGTGTGAGTGTGTACTATTTGTGTGTATGAGAGAGCGAGCGAGCGAGAGAGAGAGAGAGAGAGAGAGAGAGCATTTTCCTTAAGAGTTTAAATAATAATAATAACATTTATCTTATGAAATAAAATAGCTTCTTGTTTGAATATTGTAGATTTTGTTTTATTATTTTTCACATGCAGACTACCAATTAAATCAAGAAAGTGGCTGGTAAAAAACTGAGTGGATTTTGGAATCCACCAACCACAGTGGCAAGTGGACAAAAAAAAGTTCATTTCCAACCCTGTAATATGAGAATACACATCACAAGTCGACTGAAAATCCAGAGTCGGGAACATCCCTTAACCAAACCAATGACTGGTTGTTCACTTGTTTCTGGTTGTTGTTTGGGCAAGAAAGGAAAAGTATTTCAGGTCGAACACTACCCAGTTTGACTATCTAATGCTGCAAAGTGGACCGTCTTAACAAACGCAACTTGAAAAGGAAACCCATTAGCTCTGGCAATATGTGTGGCATGAATAGATGGACATATTTCATGATGACATTCTTGCTCTTAACGTGGATGGATAAAAGCTCTATCAGTGATGTATTGTATATAAGTTGTCTTCAGATGCACACAGCTCTCTAAATGACTTATAAGATTGCTTTGCAATACATTTTAATACAGTGTTATCATTTTAGGCAGTTCGTATTGTAAGTACACCTGTTCTATTCTTTTTCAATTTTTTCTGTGATTATATTAATATTTTTGTGGGTGATATTAAACTAAAATGCTACATGTAAACATAAGGGGGAATCATGTGTCATAAATCCAGTTATAATTGATGAAATAGTGCAGTTTTTTATGATTATTTGTTGTTCTTTAATGTTTTGTCTAGCAAAAAACAACAATTTAACAGTTAGGTTTCTATTTTCGTGGAGGCGCAACAAGCAGTACGCACAGCGCTCCGACTGTTTTTTTACTGACCTTGAAACACAGAGCACACAGAGCACACAGTGCACAGGGGGGAGGAGAGGTGCAAACAGGTGGGAGGTTCATTCAGATGAAGCAGTGCAGTGAGTTGTTGTATTTTGTTTGAAATTTGGTCCTAGACTTTACACTGAAAGTAGATGCCTCACAACTTTGGTAATTTTATCATCAAGAGGGACAGGGACAGGTGGTGAGCCACGGGCCAATCCAATGTCAAATCCCTTGTGAGTATTCTCAAATGGTGTCAGCTATTTCATGCTCAAGTGTGGTGAACCATTTTACACATAATTATACATGAGAATGTCGAGATTGATGTGTGTTTGTAGAGATGTGTCCATGTATGCAAGAGCAAACTACTCAGGCCAACCACAACACCAGCTCCAATGACCCACGCCCACCATGTTTCATTTATGATTGTGACGAGTGCATGAAAAAAGAGAGAACATCTATGAAATATTACAGACAAGACAAGAAAAAAAGGGGGAAAGAGAGACAGTGTGGAAGACCATCATGTACAATCCTATTTTTATTGAAGCAGTGCTCAAACCCTCTCCCACCCCCCCATAAAATACATCTGCTTGGGCTGCAAACAGCCTTAAAATGCTTTATCTTATGTCTGCATTGGCTTCAAAAACCCATATAGGTCAAACTTTAATGAACCCATACAAATCCATATGATTTGCCACATTGAGGGGACATTATGTAAATAAGTCGATCATTACATGGTTGGTCTCCACAGCTTGTAGTACACTGAGTAGATGAGACCCTGAGTCACCTTTATTTGCCCCCTGCCAGCAATTTGCAAGTATGAGGGAGAGTCCGACCAAGCGTGTCGCAGAGTCAGGGTGGATGCTATCCACCCACACATAAATAAATTCATCAAGTGACTTCAACACTGTCTCATATTCTATCAAAATGCAAAGTGCTGATTTGGGTGTACACTTGAAAGCAAGCTCCATATTTCACTTAACTATTGCCTTGGAGTTTAGTACCCCCTTTCTGTCCCTATTTTTCCCCCTTGCTCAGTCTTTCCCTCCCCCTACTCCCTACAATTCGTATTCACCCTGACCTACTTTCTCAGTTTCCCCATGCCCTCTCATTTATTTCTTAAAACAACAGATATTCTAATGGGTTGACATGGGACTTTTTCCTGTCAAGACTGAGATCAAAGTACAAAGAGAAAGGTAGTGGGTGTCCCTGTACTGCGATACAAATTACGGAATAATCCTGTAATCCCTCACCAAAAGCTGACAAGGTTGGGCAGGAGGGAGGTTAACAGTTCACAAGGTCATCATTTCCTTTCTCTACCAACAAAAATTGGCTGCAATTATTATTCATTATTAAATTCTTGTATTTCTCTCATCCTCATCACTGTCCACCCTGTTTATCATATTCACTGACTTAATTTTCTCCGCAAATAAATAACTGGACAGAAATAACTGGAATATGCTCTCAAAGTCTTGAGGTAAGCTGTTGCTTGTACTGTTGCATCTTTCACATTAGCTAGCAAAGACATACAGTAAGTATTCACAAAATAAATACAATAAAATGGACCTGGGTTTACATTAGCCGTTAGCACGTGATACCAGCTTTTTGCCAGTATCACATATAGTTGTCCAGCAGATGAAAACATAAATGGCCAAAATGCCTGGTGGGAAATATGCCAATTGTCAAATAAATGAATTCATTCATTCATTAAGAGCATATTAAATAGCCTAATATTGTGGGATCTATAATATGTTGCCAAGACAACTTAAATTATGCAAAAGTTCGGTTTTGCCTCCGCTGTTAAGACATTGAGAGTGTTTGGTCAGATGTAAGCATGGCATGAGATTCAAAAGCCGACGCACACTCTAGCCCTGCGCTTTGCCTCAACAGTAGTTAACACGACTTTGAAAAGTATTACTGTTTTCTCTCAGGTAACGTTACATCCATTATTGGCACAGTGAACCAAATGGATCAGCCCAGAGCTCCACAGTTCAATATCATGTAACTGATCAGTAGGAGGTTCAACTTTTCCCCGGCCCCAGTGAGGATGGGAGAAATGTGTCAACATTTCGAAAAGATGATGGTAACTGAGGAAATTTAGGCAAATGTTTAAGTCAAAGTAGGGTACATGAGATTTGTAATAACTTGCAGAGCTTGAAACTAACTTTTTCCATCATGTTCCCAACGCTGTCCCAAAGCATATTTTGTATGTTTGGTTCCCGCATGGATGAAAAGCAGCCAGTTTAATTTTTCCTGGCCCCAGCAAGAGGTGGACTCAGGGAGACCGCAGCAGGTGGAGGTGGTGGCAGAGCTGCAGCTGCAGGCTGCCCGCATGGCTGCATTTAATGCTATTTGTTTTATTTTGTTTTATCCTGTTAGCTCAGTTCGCAAAGTTTTCATTCTGCTGATATTTGTTGGATCATAGCATTTTGTGTTATGGTTGTTTAAATGTAGGCTATTATATGGCTGTTTATATATATGTCTGGTAGTTCTATATGGCTGGAATTCTGGAATATTTACGGTCCAAAAAAAAGTAGCATAAATTCTGAAATGGACAAAATTTCAGTTAGCATGACTGACAATGTTTTGAGACTATTCAAAACTTAAATAAAGACGACTATTTGGAATATAAGAAATTTTGGATAGTGTTCATACTTACCAGCTCAAAAACTAAATGCAGGGATAGCCCATATGTCAATACCTTTTTCACCATCTGTCAATGACGTTCAAGTAGCAGGGGAATAAAACACCTGCACCATCTTACTTTCTCCTACCACAACAAGAAAAGAGACAATGGTTGCTTGCATACACTATTAAGCTTTGGGGGCGGGAGGTAGAGGAAACCATGAATAGAAAGTGAGAAATGGCTTGCAGAATGTCTTGTTCTGGTGAAACAACTGCTTTATTATTGACAGAAAGGGGAGCACAAAGACAAGGGGAGGCTAAGGTAGAAAGGGTTCATCTGATGCCCAGACAACATCTACTATACCTCTACTGCTTCACCCTAGACACTCTTCACACCCATCTCATTCCGTCTGCTTTGTCAGCTGGTCCAAACTACACAATTGAAAAAAGCAGCCTTCTTTCTTGTAGTTCTTGTCATGCCAACAAAGTGATTACAAAGCGATCTGGCAAAGACAGGGGTCACTTGGATTTTGTTAGGAGTGATCTAAATGTGATGCTGCATCACAAAAACATAATTTTGTCACCAAACTGTTGGCACAAGTGAGTGCACACAAAAAGTATTACAAGCTTCTCTTCCCTCTCAAGCTTCATGTTAACGCAAGTACAAGAAAGAAAGGAGAAGTGAGCTGCCTTTCAAAATGTTACATTCCTCTGATGAGTTAACATTGCTAACTAGGAAGCACTAATGAGATGCCATAAATCAGATCCAAATTGAAAACAATTACTTTAGAGTTTAGCATCATCCAAAGCAATGGGTTTAATAGATCCCCAAGCATTTTAAGGGGTTTGTTCATGTAGTCTTTCAAATAAAGTCTGCTGGGAAGCTTTAAACTATTATAACAAATGTTGTTCGACATGGCACATGCAGAATAGTTCAAAAGTTGAGTATAAGAAAAAAATCCCATCAGTAAGTCAACAACAGATAGTCGCAACCATCAAGCTGCAGGGCAGGAATTAAACCACGGCCAAACGGCCAGTGCCGTGGATGCCCCGGGGTGTGGCCGTAATGCTGTAATGTTTCCCCCCAGGTAGAGTGGCTTGGTGAACTTGTCTGTTCACTATTTCTCTTGTTTAGCGTCGTCAGATTACTCATGGTTGCTAACTTCGGAGCTAACCACCTTCACTTTTCCAGCTGTTGGGGAAACAACAGACGTGACTTTTCTTGTTCTTGAAAAGCTGCAGCATTTATTAACTGACACACTGTAGACTGTACTGTACATTTATTGCCAGACTGACAACTTACTAATGATAACTAACGTTAAAAGTAAAGTAAGGCTTGCTGTCTGCTTCCCGACTCATTTTAAAAAAAGACAAGAGAAAGAGAGAGAGCACCAGTGAGAGAGCGAGAGAGAGAGAGAGAGAGAGAGAAGCAGTGGTCAAGCGAGCTAGAGAGTGAATGAAGAGAGAGAGCGCTGGTAGCGAGAAAGCCGGTGAATCAGATCAATAAAACGTTATTTTCTGATTGTTTCACAGCAGTTACGTTCCTGAGGACAAATAAACACGCCCACATATCTCCACTCGACCCTATGGCTGAACGCCGCACCACCTGATTTGGTCTGAAAACGGGCTTACTGCTAACCTTTTCCTCAGCTGTGCTCACATTCACTTTTCTGATGCTCACTCTCTCGCTTAACCATTCACTCACTGGTACTACCCTATTCCTTAAAAGGAGTTACACTACCTGCAGTTTCCCAGGCAACGACACAGACGTTGACTCGCGTTTCGAAACAGCGCTGCTCAGAGGCTCCCATACACTATTGATTTCCGAATGAATAGATATTTGGCATTATTTTTGGCATTTAAAAATATATTTTTAGGCCTGTACTATTGTAGGGGAAACACTGCATTGTGTTTTAAAGTTAAGTCACACACTCTCCTAACAGGCTCTCGGAAGCAGTCAAAAATGATTTTCTCTTGCAGTTAACGTAGTATTTATAAAACCGCCTGCTTCACCTGTCTGTGACAGTGATAACTTATCTAGCAGCTTGTTGTAGTAGTAGAGACGTTGGCAGATGCTTTGGACTCACTTTCACTCGTTATGAATTTATTTCCTCTGTGGCAGAAAAAGACGTTACATGATCCTTCAGCAACTGCTGCAGGTTGAACTGGAGTAACGAAAAACTTTTAGTGCTGATTGACTCCAACACACTCACTATGAACAGACATTAAGACACTCGCTAGCCTAGCAACATTAATGCTACAAACAGCCCATAATGCAAAACTCCATGTTGAAGTCGGTTTCACACGTTTCACACTCAAATGCTAATAGTTGCACACGTGTTGAAACTTGTTTAGATTAATATTGATCACCGTTACCCATTTATAGAATTTATCATTAAAATATAATAATATAATGAATTGTTCACATTTTTTCAGACAGCATTTTGTGAAAAAGTCAGACATTCAGTGTACAGTTTTAATAAACTCTATACTATTTTTCAATACACTGACTACTAATTGTTGATTGTATACTGTTTTGTCTTCATACAATGTAATTATCATTTAATGTTGTTGCACCATTGGTTTTGGCTTTGGTGCCCTATATTTTGGCCATGATGCCCCAATAAATTTGTATTTATCAAAGGCCAAAGTGGCCTTGCCCTAAAAATGACTTAATTCCAGGCTTGAAGCTGGCATTTACAGTGGACTGTTCCGCTGAATCCTGCCTACAACACCAAAATCAGTCCGAACATCATGTTGTTTCTGTATGACTTAAATGTGTACAATGGACATTAGCTTAGGCTTTAGCTCCATAGCAGACCTATGTTTACTGTAACAATTGTTTTAGTTTTAAACATGCTCAGTGTACCAGCTTTCTTTCAGCCTAAACTGAAATAATGCCAAATGTAATGAGGTGTTTTATGTCCTCAGGCATCTGGCACCTAAAAGTACAAAAAAAAAGAAAAAGGAAAAAGAAAAAAAAAAAAAAACACACACAAAAGGATTTCAGATGATCGGAAGAAAATGCATCTATCAATTTTCTCTTGGTTGATTTTTCTTAAATTCAATTTTTAATCCCTTACTAAGTACTTTGAACAGGGATTGGTGCCAAAAAAGCAATGTTTGCAGTGTACTAGTTAGACCAATGAACAACAAGAAAAGGCAGGAAAATAAACCATTTAACTGCCTGGTCTTATACTAAATGCACATTGTAATTAAGATATAAACCTTCTAATTTTACTATTAATAAAGTAAATTAATAAAGAGACTTTATCAAACAAGGACTTCCCTACATACATGCTCCAACAGGTGTATCACACAGTTGGGTAACTTTGTTGCCCTGATATAAGCCTCTTGGGTCACATTTCCTTACAGGCCTGACAAGGAATGACACTAGACTAAACCAAGGCCCTAAACATAACCTTAACCACCTACTAACTAAGCCTAGATATTTGATTGGTGGAGGCTGTTGGGGACTGTACAAAGCCTGTGAGGGCGGCTGTGGCTCAGGAGGTAGAGTGGGTCATCCATTAACTGCAGGGTTGGCGGTATGATCCCCAGGTCTCCATGTCCATGTGTCAAAGTGTCCTTGAGCAAGACACTGAATACCCAAGTGGCTCCCAATGGTCATGCCAACACCTTGCATGGTAGCTTGTCGTAATCAGTGTGAGTGTGTGTGCGAATGGGCAAATGAGAGGCAAATATTGTAAAGTGCTTTGTCCATTCAGGTGGAAAAGCACTATATAAGTGCAGTTTATCTGAGGGACCTTAGAGCCACAAAGTTTATTTGTTGATAGAAAGAAAATTATTGGCAACTATCTTAATAATCAATTAATTGTTTCAGTCATTCTTCTGTGTTTATTGTTGTAGCTTCTCAAAAGTGAGGATTTGCTGTTTTCTTTTGTCATATACGATAGTAAATTGCTATTAATTAATTGTTGTTCTTAATGTTAGGACTGTTAGACAAAACAAGAAAACTAAAGACATCATCATTTTCACACAGTTTGGTTGTGACAACTTGTGAAATCTTGTGTTTTTTCAAGATGCCTTTCCACACTTTTGAGAGAAGCTGAGAGAGATATTAATGGTTTGAGGTAAGTTACATATGCTGTTCCAATAGCAGGCAGATACATTATGATGAAAACCATTTGTGAGTTTGTATGAATATTTTGATAGATAATAAAGGACAACAGTTGAATTTCCCAGAAACCCGTTTTGCTTTAAATGTGAATATAGACTGAGAAATTTTATTTTTAATTGTTTTAAAATAAAAATGGAATGGAAAATGAAGTGCAATTATGTCAGTTCAAATTCAGATTATAGTAGATCTATATTCAATTCACATAGATCCTTGCCTGAGCGCCTAATCAGCTTTGTGTAACGGAACTGCAAAAAGATGACTTAATAGTATTCATATATGCTTCCAGCAAGCCCAAACCATATGTTGTTTGAAAGTTGGATCTGTGAGTAGAATGTGATTTAACTGTTTCGTTCGCAAAAAGAATTAGTTCAGCCATGGGTAGAAAAGCTAAATATATACATACACAAGGAAAAACAACACATCTCATGCCAAGAATCCACCCACCTGCCCACCCATATACATGCAAAACATGCCATCTATGCCACACACAAACACTTCACAGCATGACTGTGCCAAACACACTACTGTGCTGTATGTGTGTTAAAACAGATAATACAGCAGAGGAAAAGAAGCCAAACCCAACAGCTGTTCTCAACTCCATGCCTGGGGGCAGATAAGGGGAGGCTTTGAGACCTGTGACCCCAGATGTGCCGTCTAGTTCTCTGCAGAGAGCATCTGAGGGTTAGCCTCTCTGGTCATGAATAATTCCAAGTCCATGCCTCTCTGAATACCTGTAGTAGGCTCTGCAGAGACGGAGTTAAGGGGCTTTGACTGACAAAGCCTTTGATCCCACAACAGCCACGCACTCTATGATCAGCGTCTCTTCGAAAGAGGGAAGACCAGAGCTCTCTTGACACTTCCTCCCAGTGAGCTCTCTCGCTTTTACTCCTCTTGTCTCTTTTTCTCAATCCATGTCTCACTCTTTGTCTGAACTCTATCCATCTTTGTTTCCTCCTGTTTTTCAGTCCGTCACCTCACAACTACTTTTGTCTTGGATTGTCTGTTAATGAAACAGAGACCTTTGAAATTGGAACTCAGATGCAACAAACTACTAAACGACAGTCTAGACACAATAAGTTACCTTTGATAGCTTTAACACTGTAGCACTGTGCTTCACATAGTAGGTCAGAGCTGAGTATACAGTGCTCAGAACTTGTGATGGTATAACACAGTGTCTACACAGAAAGCATAGCGTGAGCAACACGTTCAGCAGAGCAGCAGCATTGAGTGCTCTGTTTCCGTGTCTACACTGGAGGCGTTCAGGTGCAGGGTTGAATGTAGGTCATCTGCATTTTGGAAGCATTCTATGCCTAATACACAATCACTGTAATTACGCGCATAAGATGGAGGGAAATTAGACTTGAAACCTAAAAATATGCTTCGGGTCACAGTTACGCACCTATAGCGCGTGAAATGCGAGCCATTACACAGCCTGTGTAGACAGTTGGATAGATTAAAATAGGAGGGTATCTATTCCGTCAGATGCTCGTGAGATGGATGACTGGAAAACGTGGCTGAGACGGCTGAAGAGATCTCCTCTTATGGATGTTTCTAAATGCATCCACAGGCTTTTATAATGACGCCCTTCTGACATTTGCCACTACACCCCAACAACACCAAGCTTAATTTCTTTGGTTCATTTAAGACTTGGACAGAGAAACACCAGGGAAGACCAAACATTTATCTGTCCCTGATGGCTGCCCTCCTTTTCAGACACACCATTCTCAATTGACATGGCTTACATGCATTCTGCTGGCTTGCTCTAGAGTATATACGCTTTGATAAAGAGCCCAGCTGCCTGCGCTACATGTGGAGCCACCTGTGGTGAAAGTATACTAAAGGAATCTTTATTTGCTGTCCACAGGGTATTCACTGGTATGGCAGTTTTGTTTTTTTTTTTTTTTAAATCAAGAAGAGTTTGAGGAGTCAATACACAGTGGTTACAACAAAAGAAATTACCCAACAGTAGTCTTTTTGTAAGGGAACACCGATATAATTTTCTAGTCAGGATTATGATGGAGTGATTAGTATTATCATTCTACTGTATGATCTGCAAATGTGATATGTATGAATGTCCTAATTGGTTTGCATACAATCCCTTTCAAACTCATGTAATAATGAGTATCTGCCTATACAAAGTCATGATTGGATATGTATATATTTTTACATAATGTAATGCGAGTACACTTAAGTATGCCTAATAAAATTTGTAAAATCAAGCCAAAGCAATAAGAATATAGGCTGTGTCAAAGCTTCCCCTTAAATGTTTTCCCAGTGTTTGGCATAGTATCCATAGAGTACTGCCAGTGTAGATCTTACACCGAGGACAATGCATTACAATAAACAAAGGATCGGAAATGGATTAGTTACTAAATATAGCTGTGTATATCTTTTGTAGACTGGCCCACATGCAGGTGTGAGTGAGTGGAGAAAACAGTACCCAGGTAACTCCTTGGGGAGGAAGTGTAGAAATGCTGCACTTGGCTAATGATGGGATGTGGGCCTAGTTGGCCAGGCAACAGCATTTCTCCCTGATAGTATCTGGGTAATGGTATCACACTAGCTCACAGCCTTTGGTTTCGTTTGTTCTTCACTTGAATGTTAGCCTCTATGGCTGGGGGGGGCTCTGTCACAACCCCAGCCCCAGATGTATAGCCCAATAGCAGGCAATAGGACAGGGCTAGAGGGGTCTGCTAGAGCTGCTGAAACGGATGCCTTGCCAAACACATGTACAAAAAGGCAATGGGTGACTGTGTAGGCATATGTTGCCATTTCAGAACATTTATCTGTTGCAAACACACTGAAAATCTACACAAAAACTTGTTACACTAAATTCATTCAAAAGATTTGGATATAACCCATCTCCTTTTTCTCCTTCCTCCACCACTCTACTGTGCTACAACCAACTTTGCACATGCACGGCATGGTCTGTCACGCTCTTCATGAGCACCACAATCCTTGGCTAATCTCATCTGTGAATCAATGGGATTCTCTCATTGCAACCACAAAAGTGTATGGCACGCCAATGGTTACACAAGCCAACAGCATCTCAGAGCATCATCCATCCCACAAGGGACAACTTAAAGACTGCTTCCAACACAACTCAAGCAGCACTCACCACACAAGTCAGATAATTTATTAGGACCAGGAGAAAATCTCATGTATGAATAATAAATGATGGCATACTGTAGAGCAATTTGATGTAGGACTGATGATTGTGCATAATGCAACTCAGGGATATCTGCAATAATAGCAAAATAATAAAAACCTGCCTTTGTAAATATGCACTCACCAAGCACTTTATCAGGAACACCTGTGCAATCTAATGCAATCAAATACAACAGCTCTACTTAAAATTCTACTTTTCTATACTTTTATTAAATTGAAACATGTTCCTAATATCTTGCCACCCTCATGTATGTTAATGGGGTGGACAAAATATTAGGAAAACTTTTCAATTTAATGCACCCCTCCAGTACACCACCACCCACTACTACCTCAATAATAAAGTAGAATTATCATCTTTCTGACAATGCCAACAAAAACCAAAAATGTATAAGCTTCATAGACATAGAATTAATAGCAGAACTGTTGTATTGGAATGCATTAGATTAGACACAGGTTTTCCTAATAAATTGCTTGGTGAGTTTATGTCAACATTTTATTATTGGACATTCTGCCTATGCTTTAAATATAGTTATGTTTGCAAAATGCTGTAATTTATAATGTTTTTGTCCATTTAAATGACATCATAAAAAATTGCTTTTTATTTCATTGCAGAAATTTCAGGGCAGTGAAAGGTTAAGCTTAATTAGTCCTTACACATTTCATCACACAAAACCTTTGATGACTGGGCATTACCCACAAAAGACTGCTGTTCTCTGTTTTTTTTACTGCAAGCTAAGATGGATCAATTACCCTTGTTGCAGTATCACTGGCATAAGTCTTCAAAATATTCATCTGGAAAATGTCTCATGGCTTTTAAAGCCTGATGTTCTTTCAAGGTGAGTACCATCTACTGCCAATGAAAGGACAGACAAGATTTTCACAGGTTCTACAGCCCTGATGTCTGAAAAATGTCTATCTATGCAAGCCTAACAACTTTTATGCCCAACATATCAATATATAATGTAAATGACAGGCATAGTCAGAGCTTCGTAAGTTACTGGATGAGAAGGTTTTCAGGTCCATCAAACAACATTGAATAACAGGGGCTTGCAAATATTGCCCACAAATATCCATGGGTATATTAGTTACAATGAGTGTGTCTGCACACTTTTTAAAAATCAAATTTAATGCTTTTTAAGACCCTTTTAAGACCACAGCAAAGAAAATTTAATACCTTTTCCACAGCAGGCTGGATGATACGTTTGGATAGATTATTTACCTATGGATTATTTTATCCAATGTATCACCATATAACAAATATATGCAATATCACATAAAATTATCAATATGAGACAATAAGATACCCACTGCTATCAGTGCTATCAGAATTACTTATTTCACTTTGCCTGATTGGTGCCTCAGTCTAGGAACAGTGACATAAAAATCCAACAAGCATATAAATGCATAAAATGTTTAAAATGCTCAAACTGTGCTTCTGTGTTTTAACATTCCATCTAACATCGTGGTTAGGTCACCTGAACTAAAGGCTTAGGAGTTAGCTAGCAAGAATAGTTTGTATTGTCAACAAAATAACTAAGTCCCAAATGAAGCTGAGTGAACTGAATACAGTCAGGACAAGAAATAAAGTGTTAAGCAATCTGACAGACATTTGAGACTCTGAACTCCAGCAGGTGCCACAGGGTATTTTTAAGAAGTCTTTTATTCCTAATGCAATGAACATTATAAACTCAAAAAGCTGAGCTGCAGGTGTTGGTATTTTATGTCATGTTCTTCTGTTCAGTGCTATATTTTCGGTAATTCTATATGTCGCTTGTTGTGTTTGTTGCATGTTCTTGTCTTGATTTGGATTTTGGTGAGCCAACTACATCCAAACAATCCAATTGCATCTCACACTCAGAACTTTTACAGACTAACTGCTCTTAAACTGCCAACATAACCTTGCTCATACTACAAGGTCAGAAAATATGACATCATCATCATGACAAAACATGAAGCTGATCAGAGAGAGGACAGTTTAGTGTCTGTAACACACCCACCACTACTACACAAGTGATTCCCCGCTCACGCTCTCTCAGACTACAAGTTCTCCACATTTCTTTTCTCGCCGTTTGTTAAAACATATTTAATTATTTAACGTCGACCTCAGTCATTGTGGACAAATGTGTACTGACCTTTTGTCTATTTTAACTTAAACAGAAAATACCTGCCAAAGTGATTATCAGTTTAAAAAGTCCTCTCGTCTCCTCTTCTCAGTCAATATGTGTAACATATTGAAGGTCAGTGTTAAACCCAAAGACGAACAGTACTGTCCAAATTCTGAGAAGTGTCAGATATACAGATGTGGCTGAAAATATTGGTACCCTTCCACCTTTTTAAAAAACAAACAAAAAAATTAAATTTTCTCTGTATTAAGTTGAAACTAACAGAAGTATATGGTATCCATCATTGTTTATTTCACATTGAATACAACTTAAACTTTGCTTTAGATTTACTACTTAACATATTATTTAACACAATAAAACTAATGAAAATGGCATGGCCAAAAATATCGGTACCCTTAACTTAGTATTTTGTAGCACAGCCTTTGGGAGGCAATAACTGCAGTCAAACGCTTTCTGTAACTCTCAATAAGATTTCTACTCTTCTCCACTGGTAGTTCGGCCCACTCTTCTTGAGCAAACTGCTCCAGTTCTCTCAGGTTTGATGGATGCCGTCTCCCAACTGCAAGTTTCAGCTCTTTTCACAGATGTTCAATGGGATTCAGATCAGGGCTCATAGCAGGCCACTTCAGAATGGTCCAGCGTTTTCTTCTTATCTACTCTTGGGTACTTTTTGATGTATATTTGGAGTCATTATCCTGCTGGAACACTCATGACCTGCGACTAAGACACAGCTCTCTGACACTGGTCTGTATGTTTCGCACCAAAATGCCTTGATAGTCTTGTGATTTCATTGTGCCCTGCACAGATTCAAGGCACCCAGTGCCTGAGGCAGCAAAGCAACCCAAAAACATCACTGAGCCTCCTGCATGTTTCACAGTAGACACAGTAGACGTGTTATTTTCTTTGAAGGCTTCATTTTTTCTTCTCTAAACATAGGGTTGATGGGATTTACCGAAAAGCTCTAATTTAGTTTCATCTGTCCAAAACATTTTCTCCCAGAAGGACTGTGGCTTGTCAACATGCATTTTGGCAAAGTCCAGTCTGGCTTTTTTGTGTCTCCCTCTTAGAAGTGGGGTCTTCTACCATGGAGCCCATTTTCATTCAGACAGTGACGGATGGTGGGACTTGAAATTATTGTACCTTGAACTTGAAGATCAGCTTGGATCTGTACTGAAGTTTTCCTTGGTTCTTTCTCGACTACTCGAGCAATCCTTCTGTTCAGTCTCGGGCCAGTTTTCCTCTTGTGACCACGTCCAGAGATGTTGGCTACAGTTCCATGGGCCCTAAACGTCTTAATAATATTGGCAACACTGGACACAGGAACATTAAGCTCTTTGGAGATGGTCTTGTAACCTCTACATTGACCATGCTTGGCTATTACCTTTTTTCCAATGCTTTCAGACCACTCTGGTTTTCTTTCTGTTTCCCATGTTCAATGTGATGCACACAATTGCACAAAATAGCAGAGTGAGTAATTTTCTCCTTTAAAAACACAATAGTCTTGCTTAAAGTATCACTACAAATCAATTATTTCTTACAACTTCTAAAGGGTACCAATAATTTTGTCCAGGCAATTTTAGAATGTCTTTGTAGAATAAGCATGAATTTAGTTATTTTCTCAACTTTTTTGTTTTGCTCCACTGCAAACCAAACATAGCCATGCATTGATAATACAATATCTTAATTTCAACACTGTTCAGGGGGAATGGTGCATTATTTTAATTAAATGCAAGGGTACCAATAATTTCGGCCACATCTGTAACAAGACTTTGCCTCTTCTTTGAATACCTCTGGTGCTGTCTTTAGCTTAGCATCATCAGTAAATGATGTGTTTACTTCCTGAATCTTGTCACTTGTTTCCTTCAGGGAAAATTGTAAGAGCAAGTTGCAAATATGTGCAGAACTGGGCCAAATGGCTACAATAAGGTAAGGAGAAAAAATGAACTGACGAACTAGACTGATGTCTGAGAATGACGAATGACAAAGTGATTTTATATTTAAACAAATAGCCTATTAAATCCTCTGGGAGTCTAGGCATCGTCTTGAAATTTAAGACCTGTCATATTGGCTCATCGACTTAAGACACTTTATGGTCTTAAATTCACAAAGTCGCACATAAACACTTGCACACTGTCTAACTTGCGATGATACATTTATTTGCAATGTCTTGGTGCTAGACCTTCACCGGGCAAATGGTTTGTGACAATGAGAAGCCATCTTAAATAAGGAGTAGCTGTAAGCCTGCAACCAATCACATTCCCCACGTGCAATAGGAAGGCATAAGTGCCAAACATCAATTTACAATATGACAGTCTCCAATATAATACCTGGAGCTAGAAAAATAAAACACTCTGTATAGCACCAATCATAAGTTTACCTAAAAAATGCTTACATTAAATGGGTAGATTACTATAAAATAAATGCTTATGGCCCAAAAGGCTAAAAGCATTCTTAAAAAGATACATCCCCAAATACTGCAGGTTACATTTGTAAACGAACCTGTAAGGACACCTTTACATGTCATGTTAAAAATCAGCATCAATAAATAAATAGAACCCTTCATAATAAATGCAATAAGGTCTCACAAAATTCCATTACTAATCATTTCTCCCATCCCCACACAGGCAAAATATTTCCCATCAACAGCGTCATCACTTGTGCATCCACATACGTGATATACGTATATGATACATTGTCCCTGTGAGTTTGCATGGGAAAACCACCAGAAAACTTAAAGTATTAGTGAGCACAAAAGCACAAAACGCAGAAATGCATTTCAATGAAGCTCACCATAACATCCCTTCATTATGTTTCGAACCGGTCACCCTACCCCCCAGGGGTGGTGACCATGACAAAATACTCAAACAGCATGAGGCCTACTGGATTCATACTCTTCAAACATGGGCTACTAAGGGACTGAACGATGAATTACTTGTTAAAATTTTCCTATGATTCCTTATAATGAATATATTCTGTAGATAGTTTTCTGTGGGCTATATAGCAATGGGGTTTTTTTTGTTGCTAAAGATTAATCCAAGGGGTTCCTTGTCCAGCTCCAGACAGTCCTGGATACATATGAATATGTCCATACCAGATCATTATCAGATTCATTTACCAATGATGCATTGATGCTGAATAATTTTTTGAGGCCTTGATGTCTTTTGTATTTAGTATTTTGGATGGTTCTAAGTAAAATATTGGTGTTGACTTTTTATATATGCTATGTTAGGTTCATCCATAAGTGTAACCTGCTAAATATGTGCATTTTTTGACTGCAATTACCTCTTGGGGCCTGTATAATGTATTTATAAGGGCCTACTTAATTTAATGTATGCAGTCTTGATAGGGTAGAGGTAAATTTGATTATTGCTACTTAACATAAAGTATGTATCCACTGATATAGTGTTTACCCACTGGAATTTTGTGAGGCCTTGATGTATTTATTAGAAGGGTTCTATTTATTTATAAATGCAGATACATTTACATGGCATGTAAATGTATTTACATGGCATGTAAATGTATCCCTACAGGTTCATCTACAAATGTAATCTGCAATATTTGGGAGTATCTTTTTTGAGAATGCATTTTAGCCTTTGGGGCCTTTATTTTAATTGTACCCACCCATACTACCTAATGATTGTTGCTATACAGAGTGTTTTACTTTTCTAGCTCCCGGTATGGTATTGGAGACTGTCATATAGTAAATTGATGATTGTTATTTATGCCTTTATATTGCACATGGGGAATGTGATTGGTTACAGGCTTACAGCCACACCCTATTTAAGATGGCTTCTCATTGTCACAAATCATTTGCCTGATGAAGGTTTAGCACTGAAATGTCACAAATAAATGCAACTTTTTGATCAATTTGTCCCTCTCCTGTCTGATGAAATAGTACGAAGTATCCTTCTGTTATATGGCCTTAAATTCTGAAAATAAAATTTAAAGCCTTTTAAGACTTTAAGATTCAAGGATACCCTGTACAACTGATTTGACCAAAATAGCCTAAAGTGTTTTACAATAATTGTTCTACCTGGAGATGGCATGCGAGATCTCACAGAGACCAGTGTGGCTTATGCACTGGACTGCAGGCAGCAACACATCTGGTGTTTCCACTGTTCAGATTTATTAAGTTACATTATAATTCCTTATTTGTTATTAGTGAGGATAATTATAGGTGTTGCTTACTGTTTACAGCCTATACTATGTACAACATGAACGTCTGTATTCACGTTTGTATTCACAAAATATAGTTTGTCAAGCGGCTGCGCTGAAAAAGCTTGGCATGGAACTGATGCCACCTGGCTGCGCTATAACAACAGCCTCGTCTATGCTTTATCCCACACAAAATAATTAATAAAATTAACTTATTAAAAACAAACAAATTAATAAAGACAAATGAACAAAATGAATAACCACGCCTTCCTGGAGTGGACACGCCAACAGATGGGGCAGCTGTACCAAACTTCTTGGCAGTGCTAGTGTTAATGCCCTATAATAATCATGTCATCATATCATATTTATCCCATTTTTATTTTTACAATTAACTTCAAGGTGGATGCGCTTTGATAGCATTAAGCTAGTCCTCATATTAATTTAATTCGTCATCCAGACTAAAGACTTGCCACACATGAGTTGGAAATGATGGGCTCAATTTTGCAGATGAGGAAGGGTCAATTACAGTGTAATGCAGCATCCCAGTGGAGTTATTATGTTTATATTGCCAGTGATAAGTCAGGGATGATGCTGTCTGTTTTTATGACTCCACACCAAGAATCAGCAAAGCAGTAGTAAAACTTGCCCTTCGTTCCAAGTGTGCGCGTGTGCTTGTGTGTGTTTCTGCCCAAAGGGAAAACAGACAAACAAAGAAGAGGATGAAGGAGATGGGTCCCTAAATGCAGAAAAGAAACATGAATAATTCATTCACTTTAAGTTGAGTCAATACAATGTGCATGTGTGTGTTTGTGTGCATGCCTGTGTGTTCATAGATGGTATACAAACAAGAGTATCTAAAGATGGCTTCCTTTGCATTCCTACATGCATCTCTGCAGTTTGCAGGAAGTGAAGCAGCTATGTCAAAAAAAAAAAAAAAAAAAAGGAGGTTTTGCACAAGACAGTTAATGAGGCAGAGAAAGAAAAAGAAAAGGAGGTGGGGGTAGAAAATGAGGCAGAGATAGACAGAGCACAGGTTGGTGTGCTGATCCGATGTGTATGTGGCCCCCTGAGAGTGCTAAGCCTATTAGCTAATAAAGAGGAAGTGGATGAAAACAAGGCAGAGGTGGCCTAATCAGGTTGGCCTGAGGTGTGCAGGCTTAAGTAGTAGCGGCTGGAGACCCTGAAACGTGTAAGACAAGGACCTCGCTCACAGTCGGTCACCGTCAACACTTCCTGCCTGAAACTGACACCCATGTGGTGTAATAAAGTGCCCACTTTGTGAAACACAAAGGAGCTTCTGTTTTAATTATTGCAGTGTTCTGTAATGGTCAATTCCTGGTTTTCCATTGTCTCGTTTCACCAGCAGAGCACCTAGGGTAACAGAAATGAGGCCAGAGGGATGCGAAAGGGAACTAGCCTTAAAACGTGTCGAGACAGAGACGGAAGAAGAGACCCCACTAAGCTGTTCTTTACACTTCACTGGCTTTGTGCTTACATGGACTCGCTAGTCTGAAAGATAGACATTTTCAGATAAGTCTATATGCCATTATCAAACATCATGATGACGGGATCTAGTATAGATGACCCTATAGATTTCTAGTGTTATCATAAAGCCCGAGAGATGTATCTTGGATTAAAATGCATTTCTGTGTTGGGGTAAATTGTGAGAGATGCACTTGATAAGGCGATATGAGCAAAGAGACTGCTATCATGAACCAATTATACATAAACAGAGATGTCAGTCGATAAGGAAGAGGCCATTACAATTCAGCATAATTGATTTTACCATGGAGTCTTTTTCCTCATGTCATTTTGAATATGAAAAAATGAATAATTGCTCAACATGTCACGTTGAATCTATAACAGCACCTTGGCACTGGCAGTGAGAGCATGCCATGCCAGGAAAAAACAAATCTGACTTTGTCACAACAGTTGTGTATGGCCTGTGCGTGTGCTTGGGCCTGTGTGTGTGATTCATGTGTGCGCTTCTGTGTGCTTTGAGCGGTTGTCTGGAGAGAGAGGTGAGGCGACACAGACAACACTTGTCAGGGCTGGTGTGAGGTGGCCAACTGACGGGCCCACAGCCTGTAAAATATGCAAGGCACAGAAACTGCAGGCCAAACCACCAACATGGGTAGATAGACAAGGCAACTATATTTATCCTGACCACAAACACATACAGAGTCAAAGATACATACAAACACTTATGAAAAGACAATTGTAATACACAACAATATAACAATATATAACTCTATAGTGTCTACACAGGCTGTGCACACAAATAGACACTCAAGCAGGACAAGCACATCCAACCTACTTCAAACACTTAAGTCTGCACAGAGACTGTGTGGACATTTGAGTGTCACTAATTCTGGCGTGCATGTATTAATACACTACTGGAGAGGAAAGAGAATTAGATGTGGCACACAACAAAAAGAGGAGTGCATGCCACTTTCAAGTCCCGAACAGGAGAAGGCACTCAGGGATCTCTGGCAACACGATGCATATTTCAACAGGAATAAAAAGAGAAAAAAATAAAAAAAGGAAAAATGTCATCTTCACTAGGACTTCCATGCCACTGTGAAAAATTTGTCCCCGCACGTCCGTTCAAGGTAGACCTTGAAAACCATTTGAGACAACTCCTCCATGCTTGGGATCTGTGAATAATGTCGATTGGATGAAATAGGGTACAGCAATAAAAAAAAAAGAACTTTCCAACTTTTGACTTTGGGACAATGATTGATTTGGTGTAGTCACTGGAAAAGAGGCGACCATTAAAAATTGACACGGGTGTGTCTGTGGCAGCGATTCATGTATTATTTCAAGTGGAATTTAGAACTTTTATATCGGCAGATGGAAATGAATTATTAAGGAACTCTAACATCTCCTTCTCCTCTATCTTCTGTCTCCTATCCCTTCATCTGATCCACTCCTTGGGACAAGTGGAGGTGGGGTCTACAGACGATGCGTGAGTGCACTCTGTTTTGACTAGTTTTCTTTTGAGTTCAGTTAAGGGTAAAATCAGATTTTCATTAATATTTCATATTACACAAACTCACTTCAATCTAAAATGCCTATAGGATATATGCACCTTTTGTGCCAGGCACTTCACGAAAGACTTCATATTTAAAAATCACAGGCCATTGGTAAAATGATATCCTTCATCTCCAAACTTTAAAAGCATGGTTTAAGATTGCTTTAAGAGGCAGCTTTAGGCCATCGATTTATGCTACCAAGGTGCTTAGAGCAAGAACAGATGAAGAGCACTGGGGTTATATTTGTGGGTTATGTGTGTGTGTTAGAGCACTCTCCAGAAACTATGATTTGGAGCTTTGTCTGTATTTCGAAGCAAAATGGTGCTGATATCACTGCCCCATGTTTTAATACCCACAGTGACCCCAGTGTCTTTTACTGGCTGTTTGGAGCCAGCCAGGCTATAAACGATGTCTAGCAAGGCCCAATCTTTCCCTAATGGCTGAAGGGGAAAGGTTAGCTTCAAACACAGTTCTCTGATATCTGTCATTTTGAAATTAGTCTGCACCTACTGGACTGTGTCTCATCTATTATACACAGTAGTGTCTTTAGTGTGGGTCTGTTTTAAATGTGCATTCGTGTACATTCGTTTGTTTGGTTTTTTGGGTTGTTGTTTTGTTTTTTTTTAAATTATGTGGCACTGTTGCTATCTCCTTCATTCCTCTCCTCTAAAATGAGAAAAACAAAAGGGAGCCAACAAAATAGTGCTGTATTTTGCCAGAACAGGGTACTAATATATTCAGCTATAGCAATATTACTCCCCGGATTCAAATATATTTGTCTCTTTTTTATTATAACTTGAGCTGAGTAATGAGTGCTCCCAGCCCTCACACCACGTGTTACAGGCAAGAGAAAAGAAGTGCAGAGATGCGAAGACATGAATGGCCAGAATCTGCCTTTTGCAGTGCAGTACTCACATCAAACTGTCCACATCATGTTGTTATGGAGACAGGGTCCTAAAAACGGACATTCACAGACAGATATAAACTCACTGTCCAACACAAAGACATACACACCCCTGCTTACACACACTTTACATGCAACACTACAGCTTCTTAGTGTTCTTGCCATATTCCCTTTGTCAGAGTTTAACTGATCAGTACCCAATGAGAGGATCAGACTGTCTGTTAATAGCTTTGTCGTATATGGCAATTATCTCTAAAAGTGCATTCTCTGTTTCCATGACAACAAGTCAAAAGTACTCCTAACCCCATCATAAGCCTTATTCGCACGAGACTAGTATTACCTCAGGACCTCTAGTAATTTGTAATAATTGCGGAGGTCGTCTGTGATCTTAATCCCGCGCAAATCTGCTATGTCTGTAATGTGTAAAGGAAAAGTTCCACCACAAATTACCTACCATATTTTGCCAAACACAGAGGTTATGTGATAACAGTAGTCCTGTGTGAATCCGCATCTCGTGACATGGGGTCGTTTTTTGTTTTTTTAAAGCAAGGTTTTCTGTTTTCTCCACACCTTTTTTCTGCCTCTTTCCCGGTCAAGAATTATAGAGGCCATGGTAGAAATTATAAATCAAAGTTTTGACAGCATTTTGGGTACAAATTCAGGAGGCTCATCTTGCTACACAACATGGAAATCAATTCACAAAAAGAGCAACCTCAAATCCATCACAAGAGCGAAATCTTGAAAGATGATGAAATGGATGACATGCATGGCAGCATGTACATTTTTCTATCTTTCAACAGGGTGTTAACAGTTAAGAGCCTTGAGATTTTCAATCATATCGCGGGGGAGGGGGGGGTGATGTCAGTAAATTTGAGTAAAATACAGACTTTGTTTATCCTGTGCTAATGCACCACACAAAACATAGATGTGTGTGTGTGTCTGTGTGTGTGTATGTGTGTGTGTGTGTGTGTGTGTGTGTGTGAGGGGGGGGGGGGGGTCGTTTCTAAATCTTATGAGGTCCCCAGGTAATACTAGTCCCATGCGAATAGGGCTGCTGTCAACGCCAGTTGCAGCTTCAATCTACCTTTTTGTCATTTGAGGTTATTGAGCGAATGTGAAACAAATGCATCCCCAAACTCTCACTTCCTTTTTGAGAAAAAATATACAGTAAATATACAAAAACAGAGTTGTCACAGGAGACCAGCGACAACTGCTCAGAGAACTAGAGCTGTTTTACAATCAGTCCACTGGAGACAGAGAAGGGATCAAGTTGCCTTACTCTACCCCTGGGACTTCTGCTGTTGTCTTTTTTTTTTTTTTTTTTTTTTTTAAAGCCTTTCTTTCCACCATTGTCTCTCCCCCTAAAGTGTGTTTTGCGGGCCTAAATCATCTGTCGCACTCCACTTGATGTGATAGTGGAAAAGTAGAACTTGATGAAACATTTCCATGAAAAACCATGAATAATTCAGGAGAATTTTTTATTTTTTTTCACAAAGCATTTGTTTTTGTGATCTGTGAGCATGAATTCTAGGAGATCTCTGAGCTGTATTTAACTCCTGTTCTGTTTCTTCCCTGTTGGGGATGAACACAAACCTGTCATCTTTGGCCATGACACATAGCATCATCTCATAACTGATAAATCACACAACTGGCTCACAGGAACGCCATTTTAAGAACTCTTGAGGAGAACTTACATATGCATCACATCAGAAAAATTATACAGCAGTGTCTGAGCATAAGATGTAGAACATACAAAAGGTGTAAAAGTTATTTACTAGTTACTTAAGTCCTAATTAATGCATGATGAACACTGCATCCCCATTATTGATGGACTTAAGACTTATTAGTCAGTCACCAACCAATTGAGGTTTTATGTGTGAATACACTAACGTGTTAATTTGTACTTTTGTTTTTTCTTGGCACCATCTTTGATACAGAAAATAGCATATGCCAATCCATGCAACATCTTTTCTGTAAATTAAGTGTGAGATATCACTTTGCTGCTCCAAAGTAAGATATTACTTCTAAACTTCCACATTTTCATTGGAAATGTATTGTTTAGTTATTAAATCACAATTATGTTATATCTATCTATATAGGGCGCAGGTTATTTAGATGTACATATTTGTGATCAGTCAGATGTTAGTCTGTATAATAAGCAAATTCCAAACTAAAGACAATATGACTGAAAAGTAGTTTAAAAATTAAATATAATTTTCAATACCTGGCTGCCATTTTATGTCCATGACTGATGTGTTATCACACAAAACTGTGAAGAACACTACCAGTCAAGAGATTTGAGTGGGAACCATACTGTACATACAGACCAAAACAATTATACCAACCATATTTTCATCAGATATGCTTTTCTCACAGGTGTTCAAGAGTATTCTTCAAGAGTGCAATACATGAATCCATCATCACCATTTATATCCAGAACATGTCAGACGACACTTTTGGGACACTCACTTGCTATGTTTGTAGTTTAAATTTGTAGATACGAAATTACCCAGCTGACCTTTTAAAATTCTGTCCCATCTTCCTTTCATATTTAATATCACTAGTGGTGAGTAAATGATTTTGACCAGCTATTTGGAAGACTCCAAATCTTCAATCTCAACATCTCCAAACACAGTGAGAGAAAGGGAACCGAAAATCAACTTTCCCCTAAAGCCATGTTATCATAAGGCCAAACCATGTTATATTGTGACACTGTGTTGTGTAAATGACAGAGAAATGGAGCAAGCAAATATGACCAAATGTTTGTAACAAGGTGCTAATGTATTCAGGCACTGAGAGCTAATTTACAACGTTCTACACCTCAAAATCTCCTCTTTTACATTATACACATATAGCAGTTTGAGATACAGCAATTTTTCCATAGAACACTAGATGCAACATTACATCATAAATCATGGGATAACCGTCTGCCATTTGACCTGGATTTTGTTTACAATCACTACTCATTGGCAGCAACTATGGTTGTTGGCTGTGCAGCACCACTTTAACAAAAGGACCAAAGAGACCAGGGAGGCTGGCATCACTTTCCACATATCAGTATAGAGTAGATGATTTTTTTTTTTTTTTTTTTTTTTTTTTTTAAACATATGGGTCAACTAAAACTATAAAAAGTTAGTAAACTTGGTAACTTTACCATCAGCCAAGTTACCAAGTAATAGACCAGCTGAGTTCTAAGTCAGTTATTGCTGATCGCAAGCTCTCAACATTGATCTGTTAGCTAAAAAGATAAGTTATAACCAGCAAACATTGTTTTAATGTTAGCAACGCTAACTTTGATATCAAAGGTAACATTTAGTAACGTTATTACAAAGTTATTGATATTACCATAGCATTTGACCACCAAGCAGTTGTCAATCAAGTGTAAACATACAACATGTTAATGACAAGGAGAAGTGCTCATCTTCACTTCTAAATCTAAATATCTGAAAACAAATCCAGCAAGCCAGCTATGTTACAATCTACACAAAACATGAAGTCCAAGCAAATCAACACAACAGTAACATTAGCCACTGACAGCAACACAGAGCGCTAACCAACCACACAATCACCCAACATATTCAAGAACAAGGAGTTGCAATTAACATTACATGTTCACAACATCTAGCATGGAATCCTGCAATCAGTCATCATATATTAACATCACTTTTTGTCAGCTTACCTCATACCTTTACACGATTTTCCTTTCAGTAAAGCAAATAAAAAATGATCCATGTGTTGATCAGGTAAAGTAATCCAGTTGGAAAAAGGAGGTTTGTACATCAGCAGTTGAGGTCAAGCTTGCAATTTTGCAAAATTCCAGCAATTTCTCTGCATTATCACAATTATGAGATTAATGACTGAAACCATGATTTGTTCTCTTAGAGCTATAAATAAACAAAATTCTACCAGAATCTTTGTTTTTTTGGTTCAGTCTAGACAGGCACTGTTGTGTTATGCTCATTCCTTTGAAAAAAAAAACAGTAATGGTGTATTGGTAGAAAAATACAAGGACTGACATAGATTTCAACATAGGTTCCAATTACAGCAAGTTTAAAACTGGACCAAGGTAAGATGGTTGCCATGTAGTTCCATCAGAATGGCAAGTCACTATGACACGTTGCACCTAGTGTTTATATCTATGAATGTTCCGTTCACAGTGTTCACATCTATTCTCATCCAGATGTATTGTGCATTTCTGAGAGTGAAAAATGTTTTCTTTTGCTGGTTTTGCTTTGCAGAAACAGTGGTCCCCAAGACTTCAGCAAGAGAACTTTTTTTATATAAAGGGCCTTAAAAACACTGTGGAGTTATCCAGCAATGTTCTAACATTAAGTTTCTGTCTTTACGATCTGGTAGTCACTATTGATAAAGAATTAACTCTGTTAGTGTTTGATTATGTGGGCAGTCCAGCTTTCATTAAATAGAGGTGCAGCTTTTTAACAGAGAAAACTGGGTTACTCTACATCCCCATTCCTTGAGGAGCAATTACCATTTGTTAACCTTGTTGAGAATCTTTTGCTAATTAACTATTCACTACTGTTTCAATTGTAAACAACTTTAACATGAGCAGTCCAGTAGGTGTTTTAATAGCTCTCTGGCTACCAATGACACATCAGGCCATTCTCCAGGTGAATTCTTTTACAATTCAACTAACTTACTTTTTTTTTTTTTTTACTGTATTTTGGGAATCCTTCAAAAAAATCTATTTTAGTTATGTGGCCCATAAAGCTGTTCATGCATTCATGCAAATCTTTTCTCGCTGGAGGAGAAGGTTTAGTGGGGTAGATGGAGTATGACTGTGGGAGGTGGGGGTACTAAAGATGATGTCAGCTTTGTAACCTAAGCCTCTGGCTAGAGATTCCCTCATGGAGGAAAGCAAGGATCAATCCATGGGTCCTATTACCCTGTCTGCATAGGTAATGTCATGAGATGATCCCAACTAGCAGTCTCTGGATGAAAGGCAAGACCCTACAGAGCAGAGCAGAGCAGAGCAGGGGAGAGGAGGGGAGAGCAGGGGGGAGGAGAGGAGAGGAAAGGAGGAGAAAACTACAGAGAAGGACAGCCTTTCTGCACTCAGTTCACTTTTGAACTGGGTACCGTTATGTCTGTAGGATGAAGTCAAAATTAAGTCATTTCCATGTTGATGACTCAATTTTCCGCCTAAAATAAACATCCAGACATAGCGATCAAAGTTAATAATACCTCTTTCGCCTCAGAGAAAACACAAAGCTATTTTCATCACCTGCCTGTTGTGGGTACAACGTCATCAAAGTGATCATCAGAAAATGCCTTTGGCATTGCCAAATAATCATGAACACTTAAAACCCCAACACACACACACACACACACACACACACACACACACACACACACACACACACACACACACACACTCACTCACTCACTCACTCACTCACTCACTGCAGGGTGAAACACAACACTGTCTTGCCCCAATAGAGCAAGTGCAAAAGTGATAACAATGAGTGCTTTAGCTGGATAATAGAAAGAGGAGTACTTACAAGTTCTTATCTCTTTCTCCCTGTCTGCAGCTTTCACTCTCCCTTTCTGTCTCTTACCCCTCCTCTCCTCAGCTCTGTCGCTGCTCATGTAGATGTGTGCACTGGGGGAAACCTGAGGAGGATCCATTACACTCTCAGTCATTGATGATGCCTTTTTGTGTAGGTTGACGCTCATGTATGTGTGTGTGCAAACGCACTCTTGTCTGTCTTCGTCTAAAACCTAAAGCTAAATTAATATTTTGGTTGTCTATGTATAGCCCAAAAAACATTAATATCAGTCAAACCATTGTCTATGGTCATCCAAGTGCAAGTGAAAACTAGAGAAGAAGGAAGAAAGCAACATGAAGATAGTAGGTGTTGGTCAGAGAAGAGGGAGCAGGTTCATAAAGACAAAGCCCTTCTCTAACTGGGTTATAGGATTTTTCTCTTTGTCCATTAGACTGGTAATGAACCACTGGCCTTTTATGACTTCCCACAGTGCTGCATGCTTCCCTATCAGTATCCCACTGAGTGTTCTTCCTATCGAGCAGTTGAGGAACTATTATGTGTTGATGTTGTTAAATGAAAGCCTTATCTTCATAACAAAAGAAACAGAAGGGATCATTCATATTTTCAGAGTCCAATAAAGGTACAATATATACAACTACAAGTGGCAGTTGATCAAAATCACAAAGACAGATGTTTTCTTACTTATCCCTTATAGTACCTCGCCTTTCTACTCAAGAAACAATCCCAAATGAAAACTGTTGTACATTGTGGTTTACCTAGAATTATAGACATCATTTTTATGAGGACACATTACTGTATTTTTCAATGCATTGAGCAGCACAAACAAAACTGCACTCACCTCCATTTTACTAAATCCTTTTACAAAAGGTACATATCTTATATACCTCAGCACATAAAATTTAAACTATGTGGATGGCTATATACAACTTGCAGTAAGAGAGAAATTGGTCTTGGTCATTTGGGTGATCTGACCCCTTAGCTGATGACTACTTCCCAATTATTACACACCAAGACAAATACAAAGAGTAATTCCTTAAGAAACAAGCGGTCATGTTGGCGCCCATGTGGCAAGAAACTGTCTTGCCAACAAAAGGATACTAAGAAGTATTACAGTAGTTCAAGTGATGTTACACTTTCTTAACCCAGCTGTGGCCAGTTTGACTGAATGCACCCCATGTAGCTGTGTGGTGTTCCACAGCCCTTTTGACATGAGTGCACTACACTGGAGTCAGCATCAAGATGATCGGATCAATAGCAAGCCTGCAGTTGCTTGTGTGTGTGTTTGTGTGTATGTGCACATGTGTCTTTCTCCCCCATCAATCCACAGCTGGATGGCTGCTTATTCTGCCCTAAGGCTACATCAACTTCAGCGGCTCACAGTGGGAGAGGGGCTACAAACCAACATCGATACACAGCATGCTGAGACACAGGGAGAATGACTGATTGAATGAAACCTTAGAGTGGTATTTGAGAGCAAAGCCTCTGACAACAACAGCTCAGGCTGTCAGCCTTCCAAACACACAGAAAGCCCCAACACAAAGCTCCAAGGTTAAAAGGAGAAAAAAAGGGGATGATTTTGTTTGAATAAATGTTATTACTATTAGCTAGGAGGTGGAAAAGGCAGACAGCTCATATATCAAATACACTGCAGTGATCTGAGGGTTTAATATTGTCTACTACAGTGTTTGCTCTTTAAAGGACTAATCTGTGCTTGCAGTGTGTGCTGAAACATAAATCCACTAGTGTCTCTTTCAACTGAAGACATGCATTTCACTACTGATTGATATATTGATAGTTGACAGGTGACGGGCAAAAATAGACTTGACGTGAATGTTGCTTGAATTCTGAGATTGTCAAGGGTTAGCTACGGTTTCTAACACCTACAAAAGCACCTTGCTCAGCTGAAGTATGATGGGTTTAAGTATCAAGGAATTTACAAATCTACATTTTCTGAACATATACAATACTATTCCCAAAATTTGCATAGTTAAATTATTCCAAATTAATTATTAAATTAATAAATATTAATAAATATTCGAGCTTTTTTGGGCATATGAAATATGAATATCATGCAGAAGTGCAGCAATTTAGCAAGCATACATTCATGTCAAAATCTGATTGTTCATTTATTCAACAAAATGCAGTCTGGCTGCCATTTTGGCTCATATACAATGACTGTAGCTGATTCCCAGTTCAGAGGCTGCATCCTTCGAAGGACACAGTCTACAGAGGTGTGCCCTTCATAGACCACAAAGGCCGAACTAAGTCTTGTTAAATGAGATGGTCTGGTCTATTGAGGATTTCCTATTTGCATCACCAGCTGTTCCTGCCCTTACCCTTGCGTCACAAAGCGCTGCTCCTGTCACCTAGCAACCTTGACAGCTGTAGTTGACAATTGGGACACAGCTAGTAGAAATGGAGCCAGAAGTTTTTATTTTATCATTGTGGCAGCCCATCCAAGTCCAGCAGCACCACCAGGGACTCCTTGCTCAGCTGAACCAAAATATACATAAGTGTATCAGTGTTTCCCCTAGGTTGACTGCTTTGGGGTGGCAGCGGCTCAGCGACTCAGCAGCCACACATTTCTGTGTTCTCTGTTTAGCGTCGTCAGGCTAGGCTAACCCATTGTTGCAAACTTTGGGGGTAATATTTATAAAATTGAATTTAAGACTTTTTAAAAAGGACCTGCAGAAACCCTTTTATTCCACTTCTTATGTGCTTATTATGTATATTGTAAAAAGTTGTAAAGACTGCTGTAAATGAAATAAACAATGTATTTAACACTTATTTTATTTTAATTCATTCAATATTTTTTATTTTTCAACTGATCTCTCAAGTAAGGAGAAAAGCCTGTCCATTCTCTCTCTACTTTTCTGAGCTCTCCTCTCCTCTGCCTCTCTCTGCAACCTCATGTCTTCCTTCATGAGCTGAAGAAGCTAATCCTCTCTCTCTTTCTCTTAAGTGGCTCTAGCTTCCGAGGACGGGAGGACACAGTACGGTCATTCTGCAATTGGAACAGCAACGTACTTGCTGACAGCAGCAGCTCAGCTTCAACACAACTGCCAGACTGTACTGTGACAAAATAATCTCAACTCAAAGCTCCACTAACACTTTTTTTCTCTCACAAAAAAATAACTACATTGACAGAGAGATGCAGTGAATTATTTTATTTGGATAAACTGACCACATATTTGGAATCTAAATGGTTCCTTTCTCAACTGAAAAAATATTAAAAACTTAAGTGAAATATTAACAATCCTGCAGCGAAAATTACAATAGCTCAGCCTTACAATAGCCTGGCTCAAAATCTCCACCATTGCTGGCTGCCGGTTGGTGAGAAATGCATTCTGGGATAGGCTGGACCACAAAAGATCATACACAACACACATCCTGTGTTTTATCTCTTTCTCTCCCCCTTCCATCATTCTCCAACCTACTGCATTTCAAAAGTTGTGAATCAATTACCAGAGTGCAGTTGAATCTGGTAGAGGAACTCGTTAAACATATGCATTCACACACCTACATCAAACACCATCACAAGTCTGTGTATTAATGTAAACATACCCCAGAAGGTGGGAAATGGCAAGCTTATTAGCTTTGTTGTTGTGTGTTGAATTTTTTTTTTTAAACTGACAGACATGTACAGAACTATTTGCACATATCTCTTTTTGTATAGAAACACAGTGGCAGTGATGATGGAGATTCAAGTGTTTGGTAGAAAACTCAATATTGGCTCAGACCAAGAGGAGATTTACTTTTTTATTCTTTTAGGGCAGGGTTGGCCTAGAATCACAATACTTTTCATCAGCATTCAAGCAAGCCTCCTGCTACACATTAATAAATGAATAAAATTGATTCAACATTTTGTTTTCATCCATCTACTTTGTGTATATCTAGTGTCCAGCTAGGCTCAGATGCAGAAAGATCAAAATACCATCATCATTTTGCAGATTACAAACATTAAAATAAGTATGAATGGGATTTGACACTCTCCAGTCTCCATCCTGACCATTTCCAATGCTGATTGTTTTTTTCCACAGGAGACGAACTGTACAATACATATGGGAATTACTGCATTGTACTACAGTACAGTACCATTTAACTTTGTGTACAGTGAGTTCAATTTTACAGTTCTGCCAATTTTTCTTTTGTTACGTTGTCCTCTTGTACTATCCTATTCAGGGACAGCTCATGACAATTTCACTATATAGTGTGCAAATGTCTTGTGGCTGAACAATGAATCTCCAGTTGCTGTGCCAAAATTAAAGAATTAGAGGAATCAGACCTTGAGAATGCATCAGTAATCCTGCCTTTGCTCTGTGATTACATCCTACAGGCAATGATCCCATCCTACAGTAAGTCATCTAAGGTAAAGGTACAGTACCAA
Source organism: Thunnus thynnus (assembly GCF_963924715.1). Lineage (NCBI taxonomy): Eukaryota > Metazoa > Chordata > Actinopteri > Scombriformes > Scombridae > Thunnus > Thunnus thynnus. Next base: position 5,437,129 of record NC_089538.1, read on the forward strand.
AAAAGAGGGACAGTTTTGGCTGGAAACTGTATCTTTGAATTTATGACCACTTTCTACATAGTGCACTGACTGCTAAGGGACTCTTGTTGTCCAGTGCACTGTGTGTCAAATCACTCACTCATGTACTTTGTCCACTGAAGTGCAATATGACACATAACTGGCAATTTTAAAAAAAACTGGTCTTGATGAATGTCACTGACGTACAAAAAAAGAGAAAAGTTTTTGATTTAAAATATTATAAATATAGGTTCTGTCTCCAGCAGTGGAAAACAGCCTCTCTGCTGCACCGCTAGTAGTGGAAAGCCATCGTTGCCAAAATGCTGTGCGGACTGAGCCATTTCCTTTGCCTGACCAGAGTTGGTCGGGCAAAGGAAAAAAACGTTAAGTTTTCTAAAGTGCTGCAGTGTGGTATGGTCAGCCAGTCTTGTTTGTTACTGCTGGAGTTTACTGCTCCGCTCTGCTAACGTTAGTCACTGGGTGAAGACGTATGAAGTTTTCAAAAAATACGTAACCTTTGTTTCACAAAGCTATTATTAAGTCATTAAATTCAAAAAGGGCCCAACCGCCTGCCTTTTATGAAGATAAACCACAAGTCAACTGTAGTGTGTGCACACTGTAGAACGCCCAGGTGCTGCGTTGGGTGCAGTTCCGCCTTTTTTGTTCTGTCAGCATTACGTTATTAACATCATAGAATAATCTATTTTTTGGGATCTGTGAATTGTATCAGAATTGTAGAAGATAAGAATCACGATTATATGAATCGATTTTTCCAGCCAACTCCACTGACTGCAAGTACCAGTGCTGGAACTTAAGGATGTCCCGTTGTCCTGGGGACAGTAAAAATAGCACCTAGGACGCAACAATACAGTGTGTGGGACAATTCTGGGACAGTAGAGAAATGTCAAAGCAAATTTCAAAACAGGTGTTATGTGGATAAACTGACCACATGTGGTAATCTAAATGTTTACTTTCTCATCTGAAAAAATGTTAAAATTTAATAAAGTGACATATTAAAAGAAAAAATATAACAGCTTCACAATTTAGAATAAAATGGAAAGATTATTGATATGGGGAAATAACTCAAGTGTAAATAAACAGTGATAAAAAAGAATCACTCAAATAATATAAAAGTTTATAAATGCAAGAATATTAACAAAAAACTTTGACTCCAGTAGATGTGAACAAAATAACTGCCAACCTTTTAAAAACAGATGTTGATAACAGAGCATTTTATTTTAAAACATTAGTCATTTTGTGCATTTGATCTTTTTAAAAACACCTCTCTTTAGAGGGGGCAGCAGTAAGGAGATAATGATGAGACTGATGTACATATGAACTCAAAACATTTTGTTATCGGTATTTAGAAATCTCGAAGGTATGATTTTCAATACTGTCAAAAATGCAGACTCCAAGTAAACCTTGAGTACACCTTGAGTTTACGAGGAGCACTTGAAGGCAGCATGTAATCCCCCCTCCAACCACAGTGTGGGTTGCAATGGCAGAATGGCACTGTCCACATTTCCGCTCGTTGACTCCGCAGGAAGTAAAGACTGCAGAAACAGTAATTCAAAGTTTATAACTTTGCTGAAAATTTTATCTTGTTATGTCTTGTTATGTTTGTGGTGAATGAAACTCACAAGACTTTTCATTGTTTGAGCTGTTGTTCATCTGCTGGCCTTCAGTAAGTTTGCTCCTGACATTTATTCAGCTGTTTCTCCACTATGGTACTGTGGTACTGGATGAAAGGTAAGAGACAGGTTTTTAAAAAAAAAAAACAAAAAAAAAAACCAAAAGAAAAACACACAAATACTGTCATATACCATATCCCCCGGTGGAATGAAGAAAAACCAGAAAACCAGAAAGGTATGAAACTATGAAAAAAACAGATACCGCCCAAGCCTATCAGGAATAATATTTATTTAACTGACATTTTAGATTTGTTTCCAGTAAGATATTATTGAGTGTAAACTTTAATGTTGCTGCTCTAGAAACAATATTATTATATTTAAAATATAAATCAATTCTAATCCTGTTCTGAAATTATTATATTTTTAAAATAATAATTCAAAAAAATCCAATTCTTTAGTAATGAAAAATGAACCAGTAAGAGTATGAACCAGACCGATAAGGATATGGATAATAAAAAGATAGAATCCTAACGATACCCATCCCTACAGCTGGTTAGTGGATACACCCTGACTCTGGTAGGATGAGCAAATTGCTGTTCAAATCCCTTGACTATAAGCCTCGTTTTACCAGTGTTATTTTGCGATTTTTTTTTTTTTTTATAATGGCACACAGTGCAATCACTCACAACAATGTGAAGGATTACTTCAGGCCATAGTGCTTACATATCTGTTTCACTTCTTTGTGCTGATGTCTGACTGTACTGTGTATTGAAACACTTTCTTTGATTAAAAATTAGTGCAATGCTATGCTGTATCATTACAAATTCATTGATATATATTAATTTCCTTTAATGTATGATTAAATTTTGAATACTTATTGAACTGTTGAAATTTTATTCATCCACCATATGATAAGACATTCTTTCTGATGACAAACTGTGCTTAAATCGTAAAACACAGAATTTAGAAAAATTAAAACAGAAAACAGGGAATTTGGGAAAAAATAAAAGTGGAATCTGGAAAATATCAAAACCGATTTCTTAGGGCCCTATACTTATCTAATTAAAAAAATATAGCTTTCAATCCAAGTCTACCAGCTCATTATGCTGTAGCTACTTTCTAATCACATCACCACATTTAACACATTTAAGGCTTGTATTTGTCTGCAGCTTTGTAGCTCCTCAATGTAACAGCAGTGCTGAGCTTGGATATTATCCAGTCTTTGGGCAGTGTGCTGGGGCAGCAGGGTGAAGGGAGCTGATGCCAACAGACTTAACAAGCTCATTAAGAAGGCTGGTTCTGTTCTGGGAGTGGAACTAAAGACTCTGGTGGATGTGTCAGAGGAGGATGCTGCAGAAACTTCTTAGCATCATGGACAATCCCTCTATCCCCCTGCATGCCTCCCTAGAAGGACATCAGAGCACACGGACTCTCACTGCCCCTTGGTACAGGGCTGAACAGTACAGGTACATCCTCTCTGCTGGAGGCCATCAGACTCTGTAACTCCTCCCTTTGCAGGGAGATCACCTAAAAATCCTTTCAGTAAGGACAATAACATGTAACATCATGAATCATTCTATGGCCTTAAACTGAATATGTGCAATAAGTAATTCACCATCTACATTGAGTGCAATATCGAGGGTGCGGTATCTTCACCCTGTCTGTTTTTCTTCTGCTGTCAGCACTGTGGCCATCATTCTATCATTTAATATCAATATAAATTGTCACTTTCAACTTGTCACTGACAACTCTGTTGTTCTATATTACACTGTCACTGTTTTATCTTTTTCTATTTATTTATTTTATTTTTATTTATTGTTCACAGTATTTAGATTTGACTAAGTAATGTCTTTCTCTACCCTGTGTTTCTGTTGCATTGCGCATGTTGATAGCACAAGAACTTCCATCAGGATTAATATAGTTCTTTCTTGTCTTTGTCAGACTGGAATTCCTCTGGAAATCAGAGAATCAAAGTGACCATTCTGCTCCTGATATAATGGACTCCAGAACCGCTGAAGATGTGCTTGATATTTAGCCTACCCTCCTCTCACTCAACTATCGGCTAATTAAGATTAACAAATATCCAAACCAACTCAAGTTCTCTTAGTGTATATATATTAATTCGTACTGAAAACAACAGCAGACTACTGACTATCCCTTGAGGTGTTTCACTTTCCACCACATATCTGTTGCTGTAGATGTTCATCCTCTCATTCTGCATCCTCACATCATTTCCCAAACATCATTTCCCAAAAAGTAAAAGTATAGCAGCTTTTAGCCTTGTCAACTCAAAGATTTCACTGTACTGTAACTGTGCATGAATGCAATCTGAAAACATATACAGGGTTTTCCCTGCCTATCTAACTCAAAAATGGGCTGCCTTTGTATTAGGGCTGTGTAATTAATCAAATTTTATTTTCCAATTACAATTTTGACTTCCGACGATTATTATTGATTCATTGGTTTTATTTCCTTGCCCACTGTAGCAAGTGAATCTGCCTGTAGTGAAACCGGTGTTTCCTCCACACACTCCACTTCGATCAGCTGCCCGACAGACCTGCTGCTTCTTCCCACTTTAACCTGAATAACAAACCGGGGCTCGGTGCTCCGGTTGATTTAAACGGAGAGCCGGGGCTAGCCAGAACACTAGAGGAGCATTAGCCGCAGCATGACCGAGGAGAAGCACAGCCAGTTAGCCTTGCCAGTTAGCCTCCGCTAAACTACCAGCTAGCTCCGACTCTCCGTTTGGATCCAACCAGAGCACCGAGCCCCGGTTTGTATTTCAGGTTAAAGTGGGAAGAAGCAGCGGGTCTGTTGGGCAGTTGAGTGAGGTGGAGCCTGCGGAGGAAACACCGGGACCATCAGGATGTAATAGTCCGTGGTCGTGCTATGGTGATCAGCTGCACAGATAGGAAACACCTCGGCTGACAGGATGTACCACTCTGTTTGAAAAAACTTTTTCTTCTTCTTCTTTTTGGTTTATAACAGCAGTTGGCAACCAGCATATTAGGTGCATCACCGCCACTCTCTGCTTCGGACTGTGGACCAAAGATTAAATCCTACACATTAATCCTATCTGTCTAATAAACTCAAAGAAAACTACTGCTCCACCCACTTGGCAGGTTCATTAAAGTTTTAACGCTGAGCTTCTGAACTTCAGTTTTCCTAAGCTCTTCCCATATATTGTCTTTGATCATTAGTACAATCTCTTATTGCATGTGTAATAGTCTCTTCAGCCAGCTGGAAAAAAAAATATGTGCATATATCGGCATTGGCAATTGGCAAAAATGAAAGTCAAAAAGTAATTGTGTTAAATAATCATTATCTCATTATTAACCAAAATAATCGTGATTATGATTTTTGCCATAATTGAGCAGCCCTACTTTGTGTTACTGGCCTCTGCCTTTGTTGAAAATTCCGGCATGTGATGTTGATGAAACAAAAAAGGCAGAACTCAACTGCAAGGGCAGTACAGCCCCTGGACAATCTACTCTCAGTTAATCTTCAAAAAATGCAGCATTTGCACATGTTTTTTGATTTAATGACTAAATAATTACACACTGCAGCACAGACAACTTAAACCAACTCTGAGGTAAAGAAATTAACTCAGTTCTCAGTCTTTCACCTCAAAAACCCTGCACCCACTCAGTGTCTTGGACAATGATGTCTTTTGGGCTAATGGTGCAGCAGAGGCTGCTCTCCACTTCTGGAGACATGACATTAATAACAACACAGCGGAGCACTCCCCCTCAGTTTGTTATTCTAATACAGACAGGAGACTTTAAGATACTTTCAAATTAATTAATTCATTCATTAATGAATGCAGTTAACTTTTTAAAATAAAAGGCTATGGACCATTTATCTTATCTGCCAGTAATGTTTCATATTGTATTTCAGTGGAGTAAGGACACCAGTGAATGGTTTTGGTACATAGTACACTGGAGCAAGAGACTGAAAACAGTGCCCCCTTTTCTATTCATTCAATCGATTCTGAATCGAATCAGCACCCAAGTATCATGATAATTTCGAATCGGGAGATAAGAGTTTTGTCCCAGGTCTACAAAATAAATACTGTTATTTATCACAACGTTTATTTTTCATCTTTTTGTTCCACCTTGGTATAAAATTTAAATCCCTATGAATATGTTTGTCTGTCAAATCATGATTTTTTTTTTTTAACCTAGCGCACAACACTAAAGGTGTGTGCACAAACTGTGTACGCTGCACCACGCACGTTTTCCAGCCTTTGCCACCTGCAAAAGTATAATGACAAGCAAAATGCTCTAGTCTTCGAATTTAGTGAAAGAACCCTAGCAAATCAATTCAAACCATAATTTATAGATGTAGAAATTACTTCAAAACGTTTAGTGATGGCCCACTTTGATAGGGTGCTGGCGAGGTTGTTACTACCACATTCCTCTCCTGTATATCTGTGGAAAACCAAAGAATGCTCAGAGAATACCATTATACTGTATCAAAAGCTGGCTCAGTACAACTGAGCTATACTGTACATTAGCAATGGAAAAATATGGGTATAATGATCCCATCATCCTCGGAGAGGAATGCTCCCTCCCGTGGCTGCTACACTGCTAACTGCCAGAGTCACCTGAGGACTCCCATAGGAAGATGAGACATGAAGCAGGAGGCCATCTGAGGTAACTGAGCTGGTGTAGCCCTTGCTGTCATCCTTTGTTGTCTTACTGCCAGCTAACTAAAAGCCAGCATCACAGGGGACTGGCACTGAGTACAGATAGTGGGAGAGTAGTGATGCCCAAGTTAATGATAATGATTTTAGACCAGTAGCATTGGCATCAATAGCGATGAAATTACTTGAATGTATTATGGTAGGGAACCTACGAAGTGAGGTAAAACATCTCTTAGACTCCTAACAATGTGCTTATAAAGATGGTAGAGGCACTGATGATGCTCCAAATACCACGACTCATTTTATTCTATAGCACCTTGAAAATCCTACAGCTTATGCAAAACTAATGTTTATGGACTTTAGCTCAGCATTGAATACTATACTCCCTCAGATCCTCTTAAACAAGCTGAAACAGATGGAGGTGAATCCCTATATAATCAGATGACATCATGCATTTCTCATAGGAACACAACAGCAGGTGAAAGTCAACTAAACTCTCTCTGACATACTGGCTACAACTACTGGAGCTCTTCAAGGCTGCATAAGCTCCCCCTTCTTTTCACATTATATACAAATGACTGTAGAAACCAGTACACAAACACCTACATTATCAGGTTTTCTGGTGATACAGCTATGCTCAGTTTACTGACAAAAGATTCAGACATTCTAATGCATAAGTCAGAGATAGAAGAGGTTGTGCAGTGGTGTGAGCGGCACAACCTGATGTTAAACGTCAAAACAAACTAAGTCGTCATCTTCATCTTAAGTCCTGATCAAAAGGGCTGGAAAAATAATTGGGATGCTGACCCCATCTTCTCTCCAGGAGATATTTGAGGAGACAGTGAGGAGGCAGGGCCTTAGAATCACCTGTGACCCAAACCATATCCTTTACAAAGAGCATGAGCTGATGCCTTATAAAATGTTCCTTAGTTCCATTATCAATCAAACCACTGAACAGTAAGAAGTGTGTGTGTGGATGGGGTGGGTGCAATATCTTGGTTTAAGACATCTGTGCTGCATTTTGGTGTAGGGCATCATGCAATATTCTTGATGTGTATGTTTTTGTGTATATGGATCTGTGTATGATACTGCATGTTAACTGTAGTTTGATTGTACATGTATATGGATATATTGTCTCTATGGAGAGGCTGTGTGCTGTTGTGGCACCTGTGTTCTCTTGAATGCCCAAGACAAATTTCTCCAAAGGGAGACAATAAACACTAATCTTATCTTATCTTAAGTTCACACAGAATGACAGCTAATGCCTTTTGAAAAAGTGGCTATGGTGCCACCAAAGGGAACTAGGGGGAAGGCAGTGCAAAGTTCAGCTGTCTCATCACAGCTTACCATCGCTCCCTGTGCACTTATCTGACAGCTGCTGCACGCCAGCCTGCCTGGCCATTCTTACCATACTCTATCTTCCTCTTTATCTTTACATTCAAATATTCTCTGTCACTGTCTTTCCTGTATTCCTCTTGCTGCCTCCTTCCTTTACTCCCTCTCACAGCGTGTTCTCCTTGCCTGACATAGGATCAATACGGCTTCTTCCTACCTCTGTGGCTCAGGTAACAGCGCATGAATTTAAAAATAATACCATCTGACTAGGGGGCAAAATACGAAATAATAACCCTTTGCTCTTTTCTTTTTATCAATAGACTGTGATTGACTGAAGTTTAATCGTGTTTCTTCCAAGAAACCAGTCTTCAGGAGAGAACAAGCCTGAAAGCTCATCGACTTACACGTGATGAGTCCAACTGCCTCTGTGAATAAGAGTCTATGTTCCACATTAGTTATACTGGAGCAGGTTAATTAAAGATCAGATTAGACAGAATAGGCTGAATATGGCAAATCATTTTCTGGAAAATCGTGACGTCACCATGGAATTCTTTCAGTCAGCCTTGCATTACCTCAGTCACTGCAGTGACACAAAAACAGCTCATTAAACTGATTGAAAGGTTACCAAAGCTAAATGGCTTGGGTATAGCACCACTGATTGATGAATTCATTGACTGATCGATTTTAGGGAGTGGTGCCACTGTTTCCAGTCTGTGAAAATGCTGATGCAGTGCAGTCACAGCAGTCAGACCATATTGATTCATCCTTTTTGCCTCTGATGAAAAAGCAACTTGAGTGCACATCCACACACATACCGTTTATACAAGAAGACCAGTCGCATGAGTGCTGAGAGAAACAAACATGAATTAATATGATATAAACATTTTATCTCTACTGCCATCTCTTCTTCTCTCCCCCCTTTATTTCTCCTCACTCGAATTTCAGCTCTCAGCCCATCTAGACTATCCACTGAGGGACTGCTAACAAGATGTTGCCTATTAGATCCTGGGATGGTGGAAGTCTTTAACTACGATGTGTCATCAACATGCCCGCCTTTATAGCAGCTCGGCGATTGGAATATTCCCTTCCGCTTCTCCAATAGCAAACTAATTGAGGATGAGGGACTGATGATTAATTATCCTGTCCCTGTGCACTGTTTACTTAAATGATTGCTGCTGATGAGGGGTGATTAAAATTGAACTGCCACTCATATTCGTGCTTGGTGTCAAGCATTGTGCAGATGTGGTGATATCAGCTATTTTGTAACTCCCTTTTTGCTGTTTGTAAAACACTGCTGTAATTCTATCAAACTAGTGATATCACCAGGAATGAACAGACTACGCCAAGAAACTGAGCTAAGAGATGATTCTGACATATTTCACACAAATGTTGACATTAGGGTTGGGCGATATTACAAAAATCTCATATCCCAATAAAGGTCATTTCATATCCAGATAACGATACCTATCCAGATACAGCACATTTTAATTCAATGAATAAATAGTTGGTCCTTGCCACCCCCCCTTTGGCTTGTTACTCCCGAAGCTTTTATTGCACTTACAGTAACGTAACGAGTGTAGCTGTCGTCAACACAGGTATTTCACTTGGTTCACTGTCGATGAAATCCGCGCAAAAGATGGACAGACTCCAAAGGATGAAAAATACTGCCGTAAAGACGGTGATATGCGTCACAACGAAATAAACAATAGAGCATAATATGAAAGACGTTTTTCTCTCATCACGAGATATATATAAAATAATCGCACAGCCCTCTATATTATATGCATTCTTTCTGACAAATCTTAATAGTATCAACATTATCATGAAAAAAAACTTCCTTAAGACATTACACCATTCCTGTTGTCATAAACTGAAATATCAAATCTATCAAAATATCAAATTTCATTTTAATCACTGTGCATGTCAAAAATGAAGTCAAAACATAATAACCAGAGTTGTTGTGTAAGGTTTCTTCCTCTCGACATTGATATGCACATTAGCTGGTAAAAGGTGTGCGCCAAGGACACAAACGGACCTACTGGATTCTAATTAGCATTCCATCTTCCCTCCATCTGCAGGCGGAAACATGTTGGCCAAAACCACAAGTCTCGAGGAGAGTGTGGCCTGGCCCCTGTTTTTGGCCATTAGGCATTTGATGAATGTCCCCGGGAACGCCACACAGGGAGGGATATGTCGCCCAAGTGGCGGGCAGCCATAATGACTCGCTGCAGATCATATAAACAGATCAGTCATTGGCACTAAACTGTGGGTGACGCATCCCATAGAGGGGCAAGGCAGGCCGTGCTAACTGCTTATCTAGTTCACTTGGATTTATTATTTGAACATTTAAGCTATGCAATTCATTTTTCGTTATATAAAAAAAAAAAAAAAAAAACACCCAAACCACATACACAACAAACTGAATCACTGTAGAATGACTACACAGCATTGCAGCTACTTCATTACCACTCCCACACACACAGTCATACAAATGAAACAGATGTTTATTGTTATGAGCCATTTGTTTTTATTTTATTCAGTTGTATTTAGATGCTCTGGTAATAGTGTTCATCTAACATTCATGTCAGTAACACAGTGGAATGAATTGAGTTCAACTGGAAATACAGACAAACAAGAAAATGGCTACAAAGACAGGATGACAAAGAGAGAGAGACAGAGTGTATAGTCTCTTGTCCACATTGCTGGATGCACCACAATTAAACACAGCCACTGCCTGTGAGAGTCAAAAAGCCCCTCAAGCTGCATTTGCCTTGAAATAAGACAGTGTTAAAACACGCTCAGTGGGGGAGGAGATACACAACAGACAGTTGGAGAAACCAGAGGAAGAAGAGGAGGAAAGGGAAGGATGGAGAGGCCGGTTGTTGAGAAAAAGCCAGAGGGACTGTCAAGCACAAGCTTTTTATTTGAATATTTGAATATTATTTGAATATCAAATGATAGCAATTTTCTCTGCCAGTCTGTCCTGCAGGACCCGCTAACATGGAGCGCTTTTGTGGAAGTCACAGTTACCACAGTGAATTTAAGCTCCACTTTACATAGCCCCCCTGACAATGAGCTCCAACCTCCTGTCTCGCCAATTTTTTTACCGACTTTCCATCCGCTTCCTCCTCCTCTTCCTCCTTCCGTCCTCTTTCCTCCTCTCCAGCTAGGCATAATTCCTCATATACCACACTTTCATGTGCAATCCACAGGTAAGATTAGCCCACTCATGCAGATCCATTCCATATGAGTGAGCTCACTTGATAACTGCAGACGTCCAGTTCACACAGCTACTAGGCTGCTCTTGCTAAATTATGCAAATGAAGTCGTCAGCACAAATAAGTGTATATCACCTTTTTAATGATGCACAGCCGCAAAAAAACAGACGCGTTTCAGCCCTAGGCTTTCTTCAGTGTCACTGAAACAATTGTGGGTGTGACCCCTATTAAACAGCAGCCAGGAGCCTGCTGGTGATTACAACCAGCTGATACAAATCAGCCAAACAGGCATCATCACAAAACTACTACTAACAAGAAAAATAAGAAAATTTAAGACAATTTAAGCCATAAGGAGATATATCACATTATGTGATTGTAACAACCAAATGGTGACCAATTGATTTACACACTAACAATAAAAATAGCTTTTTATTGTTTTAGTTTTGTGATGATGCCTGTTTGGCTGATTTGCATCAGCTGGTTGTAATCACCAGCAGGCTCCTGGCTGCTGTTTAATAGGGGTCACATCCACAATTGTTTCAATAACGCTGAGAAAAGCCTAGGGCTGAAATGCATCCGTTTTTTTGCTGCTGTGTATCATTAAAAAAGTGATATACACTTATTTCTGAGTGCTGACGACTTCATTTGTTATTTTGTGATTTTTTGGGTCGGCACCCATTACACTCTAAAGACTGTGAGTTGAGCACGCCAGTTCTTTCATCTTGCTAAATTATGCACAATAACATCTTACACACACATTTGTCTGCTATGCCGTGGGGCTTTTAATGCTTGGCCTCCTCAGTGCGCGAGTGTGTGTGCACTAAAACCCAAACCACGGCGGTGTCTCGACACAGTACTCGGAAATGCTCCCGACCCATCTATGATTTAATCCTCATTATACACGCCAACATCCTCCACAGAACCACCGTTACAAACCACAGTCTACCAAACCGATTGTAGGCCATTACAAGTGAACGTATTACTGCGGCCGTATTGTGCCAGGCAGAAATGTGTCTTAAGCGTATTTTGTGTGATCTACCGCTAGGTTCGAATGGAAAAAAGACAGCCAGTGAAAGCAGCCAATAAGTAAATGCAAAAACGGAGACATGCAAATACATAGATTCCCTGACAAATCTAGAAGCACAGAGAAGATGTCTGCAAAAACAGAAAACGCAACTGAAAGGAACTGTAAGGGAATTAGATGGATGGGCTGCGGTATATTATCTCAGAGTGATGTAATGCAGCACACACAGTTGATCAGTGGAGGCAAAGTGCTGTTTAGCTGATATCTGAGTAATGGCAAATCTGCATACATTTTTTCTTCAATCCTCAGGTGGCTATGCTAAACTATGCTAAACTGACAGAAGCCCGATTGAAATAAATGATTGTGCCCATGCATTTTCAGCTGTAGCACCTGTGGGTAACTGCTGTGCACTGTGTGTGTGTGTGTGTGTGTGTGTGTGTGTAAGTGAGAGCGAGAGAGAGACAGAGGGAGAGAGAAAGACAAGCAGACAGAAGGAGACAGATTAGATATGTGGTGCACACTGATCTGTGGCTACATACTAGTGTGAGTTGGTGCTAATTGCACCAATGCTAATGCATGCACAGCGCTTTCAACACAATATCTATACTTGTAAAAGAACACAGCTACTCTCTGATGGATAAATTACACCAGTTTTCAGGCTCCTCAAGTGCCCCAAGAGCTCTGATTGATAGATGTGTCCAACAGTAATTAAACATTCCTAGATTTACACAGGACCTGATGATGAAGCAGTCATCGCCACATCCAGAGCACTGAATCTAGCAGCCAGCAAGACCTAATACATACATATGTGGAACAGGGACAAGGTGAGTTAACCTGGTGGAAGAATATGAATTCTGGTCTCAAAAACACAAACTTCTGCATTTACATGCACAAAAATACACACTGCCCTATGTCAACCCCATCTTTAACAAGTACACACATGCAATTTCTTCTTGACCTCTTTTCACAAATAATGAGCAAGCTGTGTTGCATTGGAACTCAGCATGCCTCCAACATTAGGCCATAAGGCCTGGGCTAATTCAATTATAAAACCTTCACATACCAATGGGCAGCAGCTCTGCAAAAGGCAGCCTACACTCTGAGACATCCCTTCCCTGTAAACAAGAAAGATGATGTTTCCTGCCCACAGGCTAGGATCCATGAATACTCCCTCACATCCACTCATACTCACACACAAACACATACACCTTTAGTCACACACAGAAAAAATATGAGCACATTTACTATTGCCCATGCTGACACACAGAAAACCATAGGAGCATTAAGGTGGTGCAAACTAAGGCACAAACACACACCTGAGTAAGACGACCCTGAGTTCAAAAATGAAACCAATGAAGCGCACATCTGGAGATGATTGACCTTTTAATTCTGCACTGCTGGGCATGTTTTATGTTCAAGACGTCGCTTGTCCAGTCATGACATCACTGATGAGCCACCACGGCTGAGCCACTAAGTTTGAGGCATTGAAAATGCTTTAGAAACACTGAAGAAGTGTCTAGGATAACTCCAAATACACTCACACCTCATATCCAGCCAAACAATCCCTTTTTTTGTTTTTGACCCTATATAACTTGAACCATCTTGAACCGTTATGAGGATTTCAGGTCAAAATCATAAACACCAAGACCTTTAAGAAATGTCACGGGTTCTCATCTCATTATTTCAAAACCAACACCACAGCATTTTGTTCTGTCGTGATGTGACTGGGATCCTACCCACAATAGTAGGTGCATTAGTTTAGTCATCTGATGAAAGCTGAAATACATTTTCCTTAAGTACAACTGTTTTCTTAAAACTTTGTCATGAGAAGCTTAACCAAAACAGTGCATGTATGATCACTGCCTCGTTCAGACTAAACAAAGAGTTGTCCTGAAAAAAATTAAACTACAAATACATATAGGCCTACACACACACCACAGCATAACACTTACAAACACAATCAGGATGAAAGTGATTCTTCGTTATCACTTTCTCAAGGATGCCACCACAACAATCACATCCAGTGCTAAGTGGCAGTCACACTGCAAGAGTGAGTGACATGTATGTCTCAGAGCCACAAATCCCACATGGATACTGCTCAGGTATTGTAATCCAGTTGAAGTACCAGATAATACAAAGAGTTTCCTGTCAAAGTGAAACATCCACCGGTCAGAAACACTGACACCTACTCTTACAGAATGATTCCCAGTATGAAATGGAAGCACACTGTGTGTTATGACTCAGATAAAGGCCACCACTTTAGGGTTTTTTCCCACCTCTACTAACACTACACTAAACCACCACCACCTGACATAGCCAAACAACACAAATCACCTCCACACGTGTTATCATTTATTTTCCCTAATTATGTCTCTTTCTCGGGACTGTGTAGACTGCTTGATTGACAGTCATTAGCAAGGTCTTTTAAGTTTATTTTTTTCCTTTGTTTTTTTAACCACATGATATAGTAGGATAGCACATGCTTATTTGAGTCTTACACGTTTGTAGTTTGGTGTAATAGCTCCACCCAACTTCAACCCGCACAAAGGTCTAATTAGCCATTATTGAAAACACCTGTTTCCTTACTTCGACCAAAGACTAAAATAGTTTTCCTCGTTTTAAAACGACGCTGAAGTTTTTTTCCACCACTTACGGCGCTAAAAAGTATCAGACATCACTGTACAAGCATTGACGTCGTTCATTCAAGCCAGTATGTCTGTGTATGAGATTCAAATTACAAGTGAAACGACTTAGCTAGTTTTTCTCTCGACGTATTTTGTCGTTGCTCAAATTTACGTTAACTGCGTCAATGTTGAACAAAATTGCGAACTCAAAACTCAAAGTTGAAATGTTGTAGTCCGACTATAAACACAGTTTCGGTGGTTTTGAGTACAAAATGCAAGTAATTGTATAAAAATAAACTAGTAAAATGGACACTCACCAGTTCAACGTGCTGCACTTTGATATCCACCTCCATGAAAAGCGCCATTTTGTACGCGCGTCAACTTCAAACAATTACGCTAGGTTAGCAATTTAGGCATAACACTGCTCGAACCCTTGACCTTCCGCACTTTTACTGTCCATTTATATCGAATATATCCATTATTTGAAAGCACTTCGCTGCGTTTCCTCCATAGTTCATCTTCTTTGTAATTTGTCTTCTTCTTGGAACAGACGAACGCGCCGAACTGGGCCAAGACAACTACTGTCTCGTGACCCCAGGTGAAGGCGGGACTGTACCATTATGGGAGCGGCTGGGAGGGACCGCACATTTACTCAAATCTGCTATCACAGCTACAACCCAGATTGCTATAACACTCACTATGGTCATTCTTGGCTTCACGTTGTTTTTAGAGACCAGTTGACATTTATTCTAGCACTACACGAAATGTTACACTTGTGCAAAGGAAATAGACTATCAAAAGCTTTTGTGCATGGAATTTTAGATGCACATTCCTGCCTCCCAGAGACTGAATCTTCACTGTTTTTAATACTTTAATAGGTTCCCTGTAATACAATTTTCAGGTCAAATAATCACTTTTTTATATAAGAAATCATGGCTAGATTGAAATAAAATTTGCAGTGGATGCACAGGGGATGGGCAGTCTCTTTATTTCATTCCCAGTCGCACACTAAGGTATAGTACTGGATATAGGCTACAGTTACCTGATACAAAAAGAAATCTGTCAATAATTCTGCTATTCATACAACCTCTGGCCATGCCACGCTGTTAGACCATCTTGTCAGAGTCAGTCTTGTAAATTTCATTACACAACTTGGGCCAATGTATATTTTAAGAGATCTACTGTGCACTAAAGAAAAATTCAGCAGGAAAAAGAATAAAATCAGAAAATGGTCACATGCCATATTTGCTGAATTCAACTATGCTAACCAGGGAAAGCAAAGGGAGACAGATCTCTTAGCAATTTCAGGCAGGCAAGGAGCCTACAGCTAGCTCTGGCATACCCAGTCCTCTGCCCAACCCCTCCTCTCTCCTCTCAGGAGTCAGAGGCAAGGAAAAGGCCCGAAGGGTTGAGAAAGACATGCTCTGCAGTAAGCAGTAACATATTTAGCATTTAACACTGCACAGGAGGTAAAGGTCTCTGTCTCGAGATTTAGTCCCTCTTTTTCCTCTCTCTTTCTCTCTGTGCTTGCTCTTTCTGCTTTTCATCCTTGGTTATTAACATGACTATGAGTGACGCGTTCCTGCTCACATTGAATCCAGAGGCATATTCTGTGCCCTCTTGGCATCTTGTGACTTATTGTCTCCTTCCCGTCTCTCCCTACTGGCCCTCCTCCCTCTCCTCTCTCCTCTAATAGGAATGGATGATAGCTGCATTCTCCTCTCTCCTCCACATGTCTTCCTACAACAGAGCAACTGCCCCCACACCCTGCAGCTCACCATCCCATCTCTCTGTGGATACTTCCCCCTGAGTCCTCGGGCTGCCTATTTGACGCAGAACAGTCAGTGGAGCATTTGAATGAAGGACGGGATGGTGTGGTAACGATAGGCCAACTGAGGAGGCAGGCAGATAGAGCGGAAAGAAAAGCCTCAACCCACATGTGGGATTCATCTGGGTATTCTCTTCACAAACCTATGAATTGGGGCCAGAATTTCTTTCAGAATTGATACAAAATTGGGCAATAAAATAACAAAATTCTGATGCGCTGTGTAAGACACTACATGGGTCAGGAAATATAAGAGAGAGCTCAGGAGACACAGACCAAAGGTCAGGATTTGGATTTAAACCAGCAAAATGATAACCAAATTGCAGATGAGCACCAGCCTGCTGGACTATTTGGTTTCCCCCAGGAAATGAGTGCTAGAGGTGAACTTTCCAGCCACCTGTTTTCCTACCTACATAAACAAGTGCATTAGCCATTCCCAAGGCCTGAGTAAATTCATTAAAGCAGCAGGGAGTGGGCCAGGGGGAGACAGATAACCCCTCCTTCCAACTGACTGACAGCCAAGGTGAGTCAATGTCAATCCACAGGTTGCTCTGCACCCTTACCAAACCTCATTTCCTCTCTTTCTCTGTCTGTCTCTTTTTCTGGTAGACTCTCACTGTGTTAAGTGGATAGTTTTTCTCTCCCCCTCTTCCTCTCCTTCCATTCCTTCCTCCCTCTTACAACATCATCTCTCCTCTAAAAATCACTTCCATTACTTTGTCCCATTCTCTCCTCATTTCTTTCTATTGTCATCATTTCTTCTTTCACCTTTCCCTAATTTCTGTAGTTTTTATTTGCCCTAGGCTAAAATTGAGTAGAAGCAATCTGTGCCCCAGACTGACTACACTTCAGCCTGCTACTGTGTGTAGCTGCACATAGGTGGCATGACTAACTATTGCTCCATAAACAGATGCACACACAGATTAGGTCACTGCAGCAGTCTATAAGGGATGGTCAATTAGGGATATTCTTCTCCATGAGAATACAGTTATTCACTTAAGAATGTATGCATGGATACGATACATACATTTTGTTATTTTCATGCAAAATCCTAATTTCTTTAAGCTTAGCTATTTTGTTCCTCTATGCGTTGAGAAAATTATCCTACTTCTTAGGCTCAAAAAACTTTTAAAACCAATTGAAAATGTCAAATATACATTGAAGCTTAAAATAACACCATTTCCACAGCTTTGGAGAAGTTCCCATTTTGGAGATACAAGGTTACATTTGTAGGATGGTGCCTCACACAAGAGTGAAACACTAGTTACAGAGTTAGTTTTGTTTCCTACATCACCCAAAAAACACCAAAAGTCAGCGGTGTAATGATCACTTTAATTGGTCTTGCTTCCCTCCAGGACGTTTGCATTATCACACTGATGTGTTCTAAGTGTTAAGATAGGAAAGAGAACATGAGGTAAGGAGACAGATTGCTTTTGCATGTACACACAACCTGCAAACACAAACATGAATACCACCTTAAACGGTTTTTGCCTTTGCCTCCTTCCCACCCTCTCACCTCTCTCCCTCTCTCTTTTGCTGTGACACCCAGCAGCTGTCCCTGTGCCGTGCTGTTGCCTATCAGGGCCATCTGTAGGGGTGGGAAAGGCATCAGCTGCCACATCAGCACACTGACTTTATCCTTCCTTAGGTCACAGGTGGTGCCCGGGGACATCAACAGGGCACACGCATGCACAAAATGTATATACATGCTGATATGCATATGGATTCATATGCGTATAAAACTTTCTCTAAAAGGACATGTAAGCACACTAAAGGATGTGATCATTCTTGCTGAAATGAGCATTGTAGGGACTGTCATGCAACTGTGTGTTTGTGCAAAATGTATTAATCCTTTTTAATGGACACTTAAGATGGCATTTTCAAATTTGATGTAATCTAATCTCTTCTGATGCATTCTTGCACACACACCTACTGCAGGGCTGTACTGTTATTGCACATTGAGCACAATTGCTATCTTGTAATAGTCCATAAATCACTACAGTATTTCCTTCACAGAAAAGCTTCTGACACTGCACATGCCATGAGACAAAATTTATGCACTTCAAAGAGCTTACGTAGATATTCCGCAGCTACCTTAAGTGCGCTAAGAGGCTTGGGCTTAACACTCCATGACCTCATCACTACATTTACACCATGACCTGACGCAAAACCAGCAGCCCAAAACATCAAAGGGCTCCAGTCAGCAGTTCTCCCCCTAAGCCTCGATTATTCCAGTCTCAAGTCTAGCTTGATTTTCTTAAAAAGAAAAAAAGCAATGCTAGATGCAAAGCAAAAGTGGGGTAAAGGAGAAAAGACAGAGGTAGTGGGACGATGTGGTGGGAGAGGAGAAACTCCTGTACTGTCATCACTAGGAGAGCTAAGGGCTGTAAATCAGACATAATCATAATAGTCTTTTCCCACAAGTGCCGCAAGCCCTTCCCACTAGCTTCACACAAGTCAATAATTAATAAAAACAACAGCTTAAGCCACCACCAGGCCAACATACACACACACAACTTTTGTATTGTATTTAGAAATGGGCCTGACTGGGTCGTTTCATGGCTGTTTACTTCCTGAGACCTGCCATTAATTTCTGCAACAGCAGTGAGTAAAAATATAAGCAGTGTCAGGAAGGTAAACAACAACAGGGCCAACCCAGAGTCATAATTAGAGGGAGAAAGAGACAGAAAGGTGGAGGCAGAGAGGGAGGAAAAAATTGGAACATAGTGTATGCAGTTCAAGTCTCCCTCAACCTACATATACAGACACACACCTCTAATCCATCATACAAAAGCCAGAGCAGCAGTCCTTCTGCAGGCAGCTGTCCAGGGAGCTCCACCAACAACAAGCCCAGAATACACACTATGTCTATGGTACACACACTTTCAAACACACACAGAAAGTGAGAACTGTGATAGTGTGTGGAACTAGGTGCTGAAAGAACAGCTCCTCTGTGTGGAAAAGGAAAGAGTGAGTAGCAGTCCAGGATCTGGAGCTATCCAAGGTGCTGAAACCCTCTTACTCCCTCATAGAAAGCTGGCTGGTTTGGAGAGATGGAAGAGCAGAGGCAGAGTGGGCTGCGTAGAGTGGCTGTCCAAGGTAGTGAATCAACAGCATGGGTCTCCTTTCAGCACTGGCTATGTTTGCTTGCACAGAGTAAGTCACTGTCTGTTACTGTGAATGAGACCACTGATTGAATATTCCTTTCCATGGACAGCAAAAACAGATTTGATCCATATGAAATTTTTATTTTTAACATTATCAAAGAAAAATAAAGTAGACGACTAGACTAGAATATAAAACCACTGGAAAACAATAAAAGTAACAGACTGTAAACACTTTTGCTGGCCTATATTTATACATTTTTCAAGATATAAAATAACATGGAATAAAAAGGTATCTATAGAAAAAAGGATAAATTACATCGTGCTTTTATATTTCACAAATAAAATATTTTATAAAGATTCAGCATGAGCAATACACAACATTATAACAGTGAAAAGAAAACACTATTTCTATTGCCAAAAAAGGTTAAAAAGTGCTATTGGAAGAGAGGTGCACTATGCATAAATGAATGTATAAAATCAATAAATGCATAAATAAAAAGGCTTAGCAGTGCAGCATTATTAGAGCACTGTGGACATACTTTACTTTCCATTAACACAGTACTGTGTATTGACTCTCTCTGATTTCTATTTAAAAAGTTGGTTTCATGTTCTCCAGAGCTGCAATGATGAAATATGAGTGCAACAGTTTACACTGAACCAATCGATGTTGGGAGTTTTGTAGCACAATTAATAGTCTAAATTTAATTCATTATTGATATCTATGCTTAGCTAACATCTACCAGCTATTTGTTAGACACAATGTTTTATCACCAGAGTGGGCAAATGATCTAAAAATGTTAAATGTACTGACTCAGTTTTTCTACAGAAATGGTGTTTTAATCCTGAATATGGAACATATTAGCTATGTTATGCAGCATAGGTTACCAGGGTGATGATCTGCAGTTAAAACTAAGACACCTTTGTGCAATAGGAAGGTTAGCTCACTAACAGTAGTCTGGCTTTGTGAGTCAGGCAAACCTGTGTAGGAGAGACAAAATGTGTGTTGGTAGAGAACTGTCCATGGTGCTGAATTGACAACAGCTCACAATTCAGTGGCAGTGCTGCCAATGGACCGTGTGCACAAAGCATGTCCTTCCTTGTTGGTTATGGACTCCTCATGGCCTATCCCACAGTGCATCTTGCACTCATTGTTTCTGGTTCAGCTGCACTGCTCTGAACCAGAGAGGCTAGGAGTGGCAATGCACTGTGGAATGTGCCACAAGCACTAAATGATATCAAGGACGGTCAGAGAAATTCTCAGAGCCGCCACTCAGTATTTAATTGTAGTGGATAGAGGAGATCTGAACAAAAATAAATACACAAATGATAGTAAGAAAAGTGTGGAAAGTATTGCAAAGATAGTCACTGTTTGGTTGAGGGTTACGGATGTCTTTACCCAATACCCAATAGACAAATGAGACTTTGTTGAAAATATTTCTTTTCTTTACACTTTACCCATTGTGGCTTAGTAAAGCTTGAGCCTTGAGCTATGTATTTTCTTTTTAAGTAGGCTATTCAATATATGTTTTACAGTTCTCTCTCACACTCAAATATTACATATGCTTCCTACAACTGACTCGATGAACACACCACTCACTGGGCTCCCATTGGTCTTTCTTTCCAAATTTCAAACTGTGAAAACTATGGCAGCTGTTATGAAATGTTTTCCTTATTTTCCTAAATCCACAAAGGTTCAATTTTTTTAAATATATATTAGCTAAAATGGCATGTTGTTTCAGATTGATGTTATATTTCATAATGTCTTTTCATAATGTCTAGTTTAAATAGGGGCTCATACTCCCCATATTTTGCAATCAGCAAGTTAAATATCTTAACACACACTAAGGTTGAGAAATGCATTTACATACAAGTGCAGTATGAATTTGAGGGAATTTTTTGAAAATCCCCTCTCTGTGGTAATTAAAGGTTATGTTAGTTAATATTAATATAGCAAAATACTGAGAATCTGATATATCCCAACAGGAATATCCGATCTCACATTCCTGTTTAATGTATTCAGACATCATCAACAAGAGAACAATGATGTCTTCTGACATTAATAATGGATGATTTTCAAAGTGCTGATGTGATCATTTTGCACATCTATGAAAACCCTTGGAAACTGTGAAAAGAGCCCACTTTAAGAATGCAGGGACTTCACTCCTGTTTCTTACCTCCCTGAGAACACAAAAAGGATAAACTAGGAAGAAGATGGAGATGTTAATGTTAGAGGAGAGAGCAACACACTCACCCTCTCTCCTCATTGACTTGCTCCAGGCCACACAGGTGTGACTAAGCCTTATAGATTCATGGCTGATGGCGGAACAGGGTTAGCGAGTGAATAGTGGGTAACTGGAGCAAAGTGCCCGCCTTGCAAATAGCGGCATCCTTGGAGAAAATGGCTTGGCAAGAGAGAGAGCTTTCGATCGATAGTGCTCTGAAGAAGTTTGATAGGGCTTTGGTAGGGCTGACTTTTCAACACAGCATCTGTGTTTTGGAAGACCTAAAAGGTCTGCTGGGTTCCTATGATCTGCCTGTGTTTGTCTATGTTTTGTTTTTTTTCTCATTTTTTCTCTTATAACCCTTCTCAGATTCTCTGTCTGCCTGGAAGCTGTTCATTGTGATAATATTGATCTTTCCTCTTACTATGTGGAGAATATTTTGCCTAACTCTTTCTAAAGTAATATTTGTTGTGTTTTATTAATGTTGAATAATTAAATTAATTTAAATTAATTTAAATTAATAAAAAAGACATTTCTGATCTAACTGAATATAGTTTCAGTTCTACTGTGAGAAACTAGTGCTTGAGTGAAGACAAGTTCATACTACATGGAAGCAACTTGCTCAAAATTCAAATGTCTGGGGTAAAAATTACTTATTGTACCCAATTTTGAATTATTTGGTTGTGGTGTCTGCAACATTATTCTAACTTAGCTCAAGCTGTTTGTCAAGTGTCATATCAATCTTGTAATGTAACCTCCATTTCAGAAAACCAAAAAATGGTGACCGACCAACAGGCCACAGCAGTGGTGGAAATCCCTGATAGATTCCTGGGGATCTGCTTTGTCAAAACAGGCACAAGCATCTCTGCTGTTAATACCATCTGTGACACACACACACTTCCTGTCTCCCACACTCCACAGCTTGCTGTACACCGGGGGCCATGTCAAATCACAGAGTTATTCCAGGGACTCGCTGGGGAGTGGGAGGCGCAAGTCACCCTACATGCCAGTCCCAAAACACCCAGGCCAAATGGTGTGTCACACTGGCTTGGAAGTGAGGGAAAACACTGATGAATCCTGGACTGCTCCATTTGGAAATGGGAGAGAGATAGAGAAAGAGAGAGAGAGAGAGACTTGGAAACCTGGTAAGTGCTAAACCCCCACAATTAGCACCATTGATAGGAAGAGTGGCTCTGATCCCAAACAATCAGATCTGGGTTTATTTAATTTCTGGGCCATGATTTGAGAAGTTGCAGCTTTGGGCATCTTCACACAGTTGAAACTAAACCAGTAGTGTACTAAAAAACTGATTAGTTGAAAAAGTATTGGCTATAATAATATTTTACATTGTATAATAACATGATTTTATGCAGCTTAGCAGTTCTGATGCTCATGCTGTGGTGTTTTTACACTGCACTTGACAATGATTCACTGTCAATCACACAATCTGTCCAATAATGTGACATCATACACATGTGGTGCTGCTTTTCAATTTTTGTATGTGGTGTGAGCATACAAAAATTGGTATGTGAGCCACAATAGCTATTACTGCTCATCCTAACTCAGCAGTTCCTCTAGTTAAACAAATCACTACTGTTGGAACTGTAAACGTATAGTAATCATTTTTTGTGTGGCAAAGGAAACAGCTAGAACATTAAAATCATATGTACTGCATATTGCATCATATCTCTTATAAAGTTGATCAAACTGGGAAATGTGATATAAAAAATAGGCTTATAACTTTAAAATATAACAATTAATTATAATGTCTAAAATCTAACTAGTAGGGAATAGACGCTTTGCATTTGGTTGTGAATAAGTAGTATACACTTTGAATCATTCCTTGAATTATAATTGAAAAGGAGCGTAGGAAAAAGACTTATTCAACAGCAGTGTACTGAACTGCTAAAAATGTCCAAGTATGGAGAGGGATGCGGTCCAAAGGACTAAAGAAAAGCCTGCACTGCATCAGAGCAGTTAGTCAGCAAGTCTCACTAAAGCTATCTGGATGGATGGTTGGATTGAAACGGCTGGACTGAGATGGAGGGAGGGACGGATGGTCTGTGACTCTGCTCTCCCTCCCTCCACTCACTCCTCCCCCTCTTTTCTCTCACCATCATTCTGACACATTCAGCCTTCATGTCTCTACTTTTCCTCTTCAAAGTGGAAAAGCGGCAGCCAAAGTGGCAGATTGGCACAAATGTGACACAGGACTCATTTCCCCCGACAAACAGGAAAGGGTCATCAATAGCGAAGCTGTTAAAACTCAAGTTTGGAGCAGGGCATATGATGCAAATAGAACTAACATCTTAGCTTCAACAATTTTCACCACAAAAAAAAAAAAAACAAAAACAGAGAAAATGTGAAAAAAAGGAAATACAGTTACTGCATGAAAGCAAAATACATAACAACTATAAAAACACAATAAAGCTAAATGTGATTGAATCTGAGTGCCCATTTCATTTCTGTTTCTCCTTTGAATCACAAAATGGTGTCAGCAGTCATCACTCAATTGTGCTTCTCTATTCCTGGCTCATTACAACGGAGAGAATAGTGCTGGGTAATTGTTTGACCCTGCCTTCTCAACCTACGTCCTTGGCTGTTGAGAGCGCTCGACGTGAGAGTTCTATGGGATAAATGGCGGCTATTCCCACACTCTGCCCTGAGGCTGTCTGCAAACAGAGCGCCATCGTATTGGAGACAAGAGAAGCCTGACGAAGGTACGCTGGCTACACAAACCCATTGCAGGCCCAGGCAGCAGCACCACCACCTCTCTAAAAGGACCCATTGTGCCCTGCAAAAACCTTTCCCTCTCTGCAGTGAAGTGGCCATTGTGGCTTGCAGAATAGCCATCCCTCTCCATCGCCTGGCGGGGAAAGTACTGTTGTGCTGGAGCTGAGTGTGGCCTTGGTCGCAGCAGTAGACTGTATCTCAATATCATGACCCCCATCAGCCCCCGAGTGCCCCCTGTCGCTCACTCTATTCTTCCCACAGGTGGGGACAATCCAGACCTAATTTCAGCCAGTGAAAAGAGTGTAAGGAACAGCTGCATTCTGGTATTGGAAATAGTTACATTTCAGAATAGAGCTACCGTCTGAGTTTTTAGCATGTATAGCACAAGTTTGGACATCTCGTATTGATTTGGCTGCTGGGGTGGTGCTCTGAAAATATATTCATCCATGATATATGAATGATGGACAAAAGCCTTATGGATTTCTGTGAGAAGCATAAACTGTGGTGGAGTACAACAATTCTCTTAAGGGTACTTGAATGAGAACAGTACCTACAGTTTTTCAAGGTGCACCGCTGAGAGTCAGCTAAGGACTTGCAAAAAGGAGCTCGAAGGAAAAAACAAAAAGAGAGACACTACAATATTTATTAAAAGTGAGGAAGCTTGTCTGGCTTTATGTCCTCAGTGAAAGCTACAGCTAATGTATGACTCATATACAAACTATTGTGAGGAGAATATTTATATTCAGAGTGATGACTCTGAACTTTCCTTGGACCGTCTGCATTCCCTGCATCCTTAAAAATTGCTGTATATTGTTCAAATGGGAAAAAATTCTCATAATATACTTTGTTGACCATAGGATAGATGAATTAAACAGGAGAAAAAAAGTCTTATCATAGATTAACTTTCATTTAATTGCATAAGGCTCCTTCCTAAAAGCGAGTAACTGACTGATGGTAATGTCCAGCACTTGTCTTTAGAAGCATGCTATTGTGTACAGTAGTTAGCTATGCAAGTGTTATGCAAACAAATTGCATGATTATGCAAAACTAGAAATTGTGTGGATGAGTGATATCCCACAGCATAAGGATTAGTTACTAACACCCACTCTTCAATTATGAGCATAAAACTCTGATGTGGGGTTTTTTGTGTCCCATATCCCTGTTATGCAACCTGCTCCACTTTGAAATAGGATACATTCAGAGCTAACCACATGTTAGCATAGTCTTGAATGGATGGATACAGTTCATACAAAGATGGAAACAATCTTGGGGTTTATGTATGATAATGCAAAGCAAAATGAGGCTCAGAACAATTTGATTTAAAAGCTCTGCAGTGTAAAAAACACCAGTGTTTACTACCGACTCCGAGATGAAGGACTGTCTTTAGGTTGTAGGTGAACATGATACATCAGCATCAACTGTGAGGTTACATCAGCTTGTTTTGTCTGGTATGTGCCCTTCTAAATGGGGAGGAAGGGGTTCTGGGGTGATATTTTTAAACCTGAGAAACAGCAGCTGCCTTTGCGCTGGAGTAATTTAGGTTAAATGGCTCAGTGGCGGGTGCTAAAGAGATAAGTCTCACACCTGAAACAGACGCTGGTCCTGAAAAACTCTCAGGCAAAGAGTTCTCTCAGGTCTAGGTTGGGTTACACCTGAGGCGGATAATATTTGAGGAGAAGCCAAAAGGAGATGAGGTGCAGACATGACAAAGTAGCTTGAAATGTCCATTTTATTTCTCCATTATTGATACCCCCCTGTTCTTGCTCTAAGAAATTTAAGCTTGACTGTAGTGCCAAGGATCTCACTTGAGCCTCTTAAAAGGCGAGCAATATGGTAATGCAAATATTTCAAATCAGCTTCTCACTGGAGGCTACAAAGAACATCTTCATTAATTCATTGGCAGTGCCTGCTTTTTGGGGGTTACTCAGATATGAAAAAAGGGGGCTGGGATTACACTACTTTCAACTATTTGAGAGAAGAAAAAAAACTCTCATCCAAGATTCAGATGTACTTGTGAGCTGTGCTGAATGAATTCATGACCCAATCTTTGTGGAATACAGTAGAGTATGTTGCACCGATCCAGGATTTTCAACAACCAAGTCTCTCAACTCTTTCTCAATTAGAAAGACCAAAGGGAAGTTGTTAAAAGCTGTGCAGCGCTTTGAACTCAACTGGTGCAATCACAAGACAATTTTGTGCCTTTTCCTCTGCAGCCGACAGCACGACAAGCGATGTACTAACTTACATAATAAATGTCCCTCCAGACTGACTAATATTAGTCCCAACCTAGACATGGATATCCTATTGCCATGGCCACACAGGAGGGAAGGGTGTAACTTGATCTGATCAATAGGCCATACTGTATTCTCTCTTTCCTCCTGTTTCTCTGTCTATCGCCCCTTCTCTTTCTCTCACAAATCCAACCATGCAATCACTCAGAGACAATGAGAGGTCCTTCACTCCATCTCTCCATCATAAGCCCTTCCCCCTCTACTCTGACTGCTTAATCGAAGGAGAAAAGCGATAGAAAGGCGGGAGAAAGTGCAGGCAGGGCACGTCTTCCCTCATCATGGCCCCCACAGCTAAAATGGAGGGCGTGAGGAGTAGGAGGAGGGAGTCTTTCATTTTCATATCGCATTTCCTCCCCTTTTTATGCAAGTGAAAGTGTCTGCCTTCTTTATAGTTCCCCTAAGCTCCTTTAACCTCTCTTCTCTCCCACTCCGCAGGCGGATGGTGGACGGATGAACAGGAAGATGGATGAGGGCCAGGCGGTGAGCGGCAGAAGAGTGAGTTAATGAGGCAGATTGCTCTCTTTGCTGCCGTGCGAGGGATTACAGGAAGATTACCCATTCTGATTCTCTTCTCTTCCATTTTCGTTCTCTCTGTCTCTGTGGTGGTAAACTGGATGGGCGCGGTGGGGCGGGCAGGGGGGTGGGGAGGGTGTGAGTGCACATGTTTTGATAGAGGTGAGATAGAAGACAGTGCCGCGGCTCTCTGTCAAGAGACAATGACAGCTGCTCAAAACACTGACCTGCGAAGGAATAGAGTTTCTGACTGATGCCTCCAATCTGACAGCTGCTTTGAGCACTGCACTTGGCCTAAATATACCCAGCATGAGACTGAATATCTTATTAGTCACATGAGATCCAGCTCCTTCCTGAAGTTTGTTCTCTGAGATAAACTCTAACAAACTGGGGCTACAGATGCCACCCACAGAAGCACACATAGTGGACACTTTACAATAAGTCACATTATGCATTTGAAAAGGTGTTGTTTTTCTGGGGCGTTCAAATGGCATGCTGATTGTGTGTTGACCCAGAATGATGGCATTTGAGTTGAAAAGCTGGAGATTTGTATTCAGGAAAGTTGTTGGAAGCCTCGTGTCAGAGGGATGAGCGAAAACAAAGAGAAGCGCAGGACCTCAAATCCACTTTTTGCACTCACCGAATAACAAACAGTGAAAAGGTCTGGAAAAATTATTCAAATTGTAGGGGAATTTGCAATTATTATAAGTCATCTCAACCCACAAAGGCAATGTTAAGCACCCTTCATGAAGTGCACTGAAAGCTCTGAGAACAAAAGTGGAATCATGTATGGGCCCATTTTCTGCCGGCAGTCTGCTCAGTGTGTATTATTATAAAGGGGAGAAGCTATTCAGGTATTTTCAAAGCCATTGTAAAAACTAGAGTAGTTAGACTGAGCTGATTGTGGAATCATTTTTGTGAGGGTTTTTTCCACTGGGAACAGCTGAATACAAAATTATGCTTAGGAAAAGCAATATTTGTGCTGTAATTATTTGATTGAATGACTGAAAAATAGATTTTTTAATCAGTGGTCAAGTCCTTCAACATGGCCTTTAGCCCTGAGGCATGAGTCAAAATATTCCTGGCCTCAGAAACAAGTAACCAGGAAATGAATCTCATCACCTTGCTTGATTTCTGGCACAGGGCTTCATTTGCATTAAGAAGACAGCTGGCTCAATAAGCACATCCACTTCCTGTGCGTGTCTCAGCCAATCATCCTCACAGTATTGTATTTTCTTTGCATAGGCCTTTAAGCAATGAATTCGGGTCAGTCAATAAGAACCGGGACACTTCTCTGTATTCATCAAACTTCATTAAAGTCAGCACTATGCGTGTTATTCAGCAAAGTCATACAATTTAAAGCAAATTGTATTAAGATATGTTTTCTTTAGTAAAGCTATTCCCACCATGCCACACAGTCCTCTGCCCAACAAGAAAGAGGGGGAAGTTGCTTCAGACAAGTGATCACCATGCAAATATCGTGAAAAAGGACAAGTCTGGTGTCATATTTATCACACAGCTTAAGTAGTAAGAGACACAGTGGGTCAGCTTTGTCAGTGGCGTGTGGGACTCTCCTCATGTGGTGTCTGCTTTCATCGTCTTTCTGGTCGCGTGCTTCTCATCCGTTTCTGTCCCTGCGCCGTTGCGAACTCAAGCTTGGGCTCGGTTTAATTATTGTAAGCACAACTGACCCCACAACCCGACTTGTATCCCATAATTAGAGATATACCGATTTGTTGGACTTGGTATTTATCTTCTGGTTTGGGGATTTTGGGTAGAGACACCGTTACGCACCCCAGTGGGCGTTTGGCGACACGTTGGCGCAGGAGTCGCACACAGTCGCATTATGGTCGGCGCATTACAGAGCTCCAGATATCCACGTACTGTACGCGCGTGCATTCCTAACACATCATGCTTATCACATTTACTTGGAGATAACATTTCTGAGATGGTCAGATCACGGCAATACTGCCCTTCAGCATCCAGTTTTAATGCAGCTGTTCAGTAAAGAAAGCGTACCCTCCGGCGGCCTGTTTTTCAGTGTCATAAAGATTTTATTCTATCATTATAAAGATGACTTGAATAATACACCCAGAGGATGGGACCAAAAACATGAATCAACTCTAGTAGGTGAAATTCCAGCTAATTTTAATTTCACGGATTTGGAGAGAAGAAGTGCACAAGTAAGCACGCGGTGTGTGTGAAAATTAGGCTGCATATACTATCAATAGATTCCACAGAGAGTACAAATCGCTACAATTTAGGTTAATGTTTTAGTACAAACTGGAGCAGTAAAAATGAAAACGATAGCTCGGGTTTAATGAGTGTCGGAACCTGTAAGAATAGCCCCCCTCGCAAGTCGTCTGGACATTGCGTAAACACATCCACAGCTTAAAGAAGCACACAAACTGACTTTCTCTTTCGCCGAGCACAGTGAGATATTTTTTGCTGGATTCCCACACTCCACCACTGCTGTCACGCGTGGCTCCAAAACATATATGTCCATCATTCCCCCCCACACCGGATTCAACGTGTCTACTCCCAGAGCCGCAGAAAACAAACAGCGGACCTCAAATCCACTCGCCTCCCAATCTCCTCCAAATATTGACCCATTACGCATCGTTTGCTGCTGGCTCCCTCTCAACAGAGCAAAGCCAACAATTGCTCATTAATGGACCATGTGAGTGTATTTTTTTTTCCCGACATCACCTGTTATCATTTGGAAAGCATGTGTAGACAGCGACAAATCCTCACAGCCAGAAAAAAAAACCCCACAAAAGCATATAGTCATCACAGCAAAGAAGAGAAAAGTCCTTACTTGTGTTTTGCGGCAATCCCTCCGATTTTATTCTCCAGACTTGGGGAGGTTTGTAAATATCCCTGGATATAGCCTGGATACAGGTTACGTTTCTGTGTTTCTTTTTTTTTTTTATCCAGAGCGTTGAGCAGATCAGAACGCAGGTTTTCTTTCCCCCCTCTCTCCTTCAAGACAGATGTGAACGGTCCTGGCCGAGTCGCTCCACCTGCATCCCTGCCGTCAAGCCAGCCAGAAGGCAGAAAATGCAACTTCGGATTCTTCTTTTCAAATTAAAACTCCTTCATTTATATGTCTCAAAGGGGCTTTTATTGTGGAGGTTCCGTCGCTCTGTTCCTCGTGGAGGCTTCTGGGTGTTTCTGTGCGCTTTGACGCATATCCACCTGCATCCACTGGAATAGGAGACAGCTAGCGGCATCAGCAGCAGTGGCAGCGGCACCGCACTGAGGAGGCCGCCCACAGAGACACGCCCCGCTCAGGCAGGAGAAGGCTACTTCACCCAGGGCGAGAGAGACGGGAAGGGCTAAACTGGATATACTGTTTAAAATACTTTTCTGTGCAAGTGGTCGCGCCTAATAGGCAGTGAAGATTTTAGAATTTTATAAATAGGGTTGTCAAAGAAGATGAGAGTGTGTGTAGGCTAATTATAAATATACAGAATAAGATGAGCCAATGAGTGATTTCAAGGAATAAAATACGCCATTTTGATCAACTGAAAATCAAAGAATGAAAATGAACCAAAAGAAAAATAAATCTATACTGTAGTCCCAGAAAAATCAACAAAATATACCCAAAGAACAACATCTGGACCAGATCTTTCTGGCTGTCATAACTGCCTCCAAGAATGATATTAAACATGACAGCCTAGCATTATCATTAACCAGTTTTGAACCTAATTATAAAAAACTACATTGTTTGAGTCAAAATGGAGTAATTACCAATGAGTCACAAACTTATTACAATAAGTATCAAATGCACTATTGCTATTATTTGCTAATGACTGTCCACAGCCTCAAACATTTCTACAGGCAATTATGTAGACGAAACAGTGGGTCTATGAGCTCCATTTGATCATCATCATCATAAAGGGAAAAACAATATAAAAAGAGAGATATTTTCCTCTATAGAAGACATTACCTTCATTAGTTTATTTACTTGGATACACACACACACACACACACACACACACATACACACATTCCCCTCATAAAGATTTATAATAGTCAATAGGAAAGTAAGCACTATCAACAAAGAGGAGAGAATAGTGTTGGAGGATTTAAATACAACTTACATGTACAGCATACTCAGCAGGTATTTTTCATTGACATTATTTTGCATTATTATTTTTTTCTACTGATTTGAATATTTACATGCTATTCTTATAGGCAATTAGGGTCCTAAAGTATTGGTCTAATGATCTTAGAATCATACTCTCTACTTTTGCTGTGGTATTGGTATAGTTTCTAAATTCATACATTCATAAATTTCAGCCATTTCAAATATCAGATGCATTCAGAGGTATGGTAATTTTGAGAGACAGAGCTATTTGTTCAAGTGGAACGGGAATAATTTGGTGAGATAATGTGAATATCCACAGCTTTATAGCTTCTTTTTGTGTGCCAACTGGATTCAAATCTCAGTATTTTTACCTCTCAACAGAGTACTGCCAGTTTTCTTTTTTATCCTTCCAGTTAGTTAATTGCATTAAGTACGCATCCTTTGTGTAAATCTAATCTGTAGATCAAATGAAAACCAGCAGGCCTCTGAGCCATGTTGGACTTAAAAACCACTGTTGCTGTATGTTTTTTTCAGACAACAAGTGGGATAAGCTTTGACTAGCCAAGCCATTCTGTTTCTGCTGCACCATCACCTGTTACCCTTAAGACTGGCCCATCGCCATTCCTCCTGGCAAAAAGGAGGTGTCACCTGCACAAGTGGGACCATTTGATCTGGGCAGAGAAGAGGGTCATTTGAGTCAGGGAGACCATTTGACGCTGAAACTCCATTTCTCTCTCAGTCTCACTTTCTCTTCATTTCCTCCGCTCATCATGTCAGACACTGGGCTGACAAAGTTTCTCATTAGTAGCTTTCTGCGGCCTCACTGTGGTCTGTTGCTCTGACTTGCCTCAGTGGGAGAGCTCATGGGTCTGCTCATCATGTCCCACATCATGTCAGCAAATTGTCGCAGCAAAAGTCTTCATTTCAACCTTTTCTCCTCATTTGCAGAATATACTTTCTTCAGTCAGAGTAGCATGGTCTTTAGTTGGAACATGTATGTCATTGGAAAGTCTGCAATTTCACCAATTATTACATTTTCATGGAAATATACAGTACATGCTAAGCATTCAAAATCAAATAAATAAATGGCTAGTTTACACCTTGGTGGATGATCAATCAGAAACCATTGGGAACCATTGAACACACATACACTATTGACACATAAGTCAATAATGTGTCTTTGGAGTACTTTTACAGGGTATACCATCCATCTAGCCATCACTGTGTTCTGCCTTAAAGGTCTGCCTACGTCAGAGGTGAGCACTGTGTCGACAGAAAAATCACAGTCCTAGTCAATGAACCTGGAGGGGCTGCATCAATCACAGGCTTATTGAGCAGCACGGTGCGAGAGAAGCCTGTCAAAAGAATATTGGCACCTCTCAGAATTTATTTCTCAAGCCAAAATATCAGATTAAATACAATATTGGCAGAGGGTAGGTGGGCCATTGTCACGACAGAAAGCTGTGTCACTTACAGTTTTTTAAGTTATGCCTGCACTCACATGTTAGATGAGGCTGAGAGGGGATCATTTGAAGTTCAAACTCAAAGTTACATTTACTCCCATTTCTGTGTTTTGTGATCTCAATTGTCACTGCCATGTTTGGCGGTCCTTTGGAAATATCGGAGTACTTCATTCACTTATGTATTACAATCTGATACCTTGGTCTAAGAAATGGATTCTGGACAAGTGATATAGACAAATTAAAACTAAAATTGGCAGAGGGATAACTGCTGTATCTGCTACTAAATGCTGCTACTTATTTCTATCTCCAAGTACATTAAAGCAGGTTGTACAATCATTAGTTTCATCATACCTGGACTATTGCTCTGTGATGTGGTCCAGTGTGGCTATTGTATTAGCTCTAGATAATTGAGAATTGAGCAGCACATCTAGTTCTGAACTTTTCATTTAGATGAGAAGTTGAGAGAATGCATGCTGGTCAGTCCTTGTAGAAAGTGAAGAAGAGATTGGTTTGTAGTCTTTTAACCTTTTTCTGTTTTGTATGTATTCTCAACCAACCAAACTGCCTTTTCTCTAGGAGAATGAACGCCATCAGAAAGCTAGAAAAATGGCAATGGCCAAGATAGCTCTTTTACAACACTGATATTAACAATTTGTGCACCCTTGTTAAGATTTATTTATGTATATAGTTGCATGAAATTGTAATTATTATCCAGTGTAATTGTTTTTTTTCTCCTAAACTCCAGGAAGACTAGCTATTGTGCTGGTGAAAGCTAATAGGGCTCCAAATACATAAACACATAAACATTTACCTGCATGGAAAAAAACATGCTCTGTTACAAATAAATTTTAATTCTTTTTTACAATAATTGTTTTTCCTTGTGAAATACTGTATAGTGTTGCCATTTAATGAATCCTCACAAAACTCTTAGGCCTATGCAACTTGTGATAAGTTACATAAGTCACAAGTAGACAACGCTTAAGGGGTCACCTCCTGAAGAAGTTGGAAACCAACTGCACTATTGCATTGTATGTAGTCACTATACAGAATCCATATAGGTTTTGTTCACACTGATGCCTTTCTCACATCCACAATGTCTCCTGAGATATAGAAGTCTAAGTTATGATCAGAGAGAGATCTTATCTATATAACATTTGGCAGAGACCTGCTTTTCACAAAACTGCAGGTCTCTGCGGTCATTGTTAGATGTATACTTCAATCAAATGTGAGTCAGTGCTGTTTGGCTCAATGAGAGTTTTCCATTCAAAGGCAATATCTAAAAATAAATGAAAATATCTCACTGCAGACAGATGTCAACTGGGTGTATAACAAACCAAATATCATCAAATAACCGCCAGGCTGTTATCATGATCTGATTTGAATCCAATAGAGATTTCATGCCTTTTAAATATCAGTATAACTCATTCCAGTTGTATGTCTTCCAGCACCATGATTTAATATTCTCTACATATAAAGCTGGCTGATTTGATAAGCTTTCACTCATGAGTAATTCATTTCATTGTTGGGGGACCCTGTGAGGTTGTTGTTTTTTCCTCTTTCTCTCCATTGAGCTAATTAAAACTAATTGAATTGAATTGATGGTACCAAGCTCCCGAATCACAGTGCTACCATCTCCGTCTTGCTCATCCCTGAAATGAGACAAATCAAGTGTGCCATGTAATCAGACATGAAAAAAAGTCAACACACCAAAGAAGCCTCTCCCTTGTTTGTTGTTATTGTTGTGAGCACATTATCACATTTCCATCAAATTCACAAATAATAACTTGACATAAAAGAGCAAAGGGGTAGTTGTTTAAACACAAGTAAATTTGTTTGTCTTAGATATGACATAGGTTGTTATACTTATAAAATGTCATCATAAAATGTCACCATTTAAAATCATACTTTAATGGATATGCTCATTGGCCTAAAGGACAGGGTAATGGTCAGCGGGGCAGCATTTATGGGAGCTGTCAGTGTGTACTTACTGTAAAGTGAAAGTATAGTTATGGAGAGAAACCTGAAAGTCTCCATTCAGATCATCTAACTATACAGCAAGGACTCTCTTGTCTGTCTGTGTGTATGTATGTATGTGTGTCCCTCATCTATCTCCAGAACAGTTCATCCGATTTACTTCACAATTGGCAGCTGTGTTGCTGAGGATCCAAGGAAGTGCAGTGTCGAATTTGGCACAATTTGGACAAATGATACATTTCATTTTAATAAACTTTGAATAAACCAGCGATTAGAGAGCTGCTCAGCTCTTTAGCAGCAGGGTGGGGCTTCTGTGATCTGCAGCTGCATGTCATTAGCACAGTTGGAGGAGCTGTGCATGCTGTCCAGGAGTAAAAAGAGCATTGTGCTGAAGTGGTGACCGCCCTCCGCTGCTGGAGTGGAGCGTTTCTCTGAATCTGGAAATGAATTTGGATTAGTGTGAGTGAATATTCTTATAATATCTGATGATTTGGAAATTGCATAGGGCCTAACTGGAAATGGCTAAATGATGTGTGTAATAGTCAAATAACTAAATTACTGGAAATGTTGAGTGTGAGTGTTCATTAAGCTGTCAAGTCCCTGCATACGTTTTCACCAAAAAGTATTTATGTTTCTGATTTTTTGCACTCCATAATAATAAAACCATAACCGTGCACAGCCAGTGATCAGAGCTGTACAATGAGTCAGAGAAAAGTTTTTTCACCTGGCGTGCTCTAAAAAGAGAAAAGAAGGCAGCGATAACATAGCTTTTAATCAAGAATGGACAGACTCTTAGGCTACTTCCCATGGGCAGCTAAAAAACCAGTATGTTCCTATGGAACATACCAGTGCTTATATGGTACTGGTCCAGTACCATATAAGCACAAATCTTTTGGCAAATGTACCCACTCAAATGATCTCAACTGAAACCACAGAAAATAAATGATCTTAGAGATCCACTTTATTTTCAGATGCACATTTTTTCAAAAGCTCTCTCTCTCTGTTATGTATTTTATGTTTAATTGCAGCCCTTAAATGCAGATTCACTATTACAGTACTTAACATCTGTATATAATAGAATGTGATTTTCTTTCATGTTGTTGATGTATATACTCATTCACACCTCACATCAATTGTATTAATTTTTCTATACGATGAAGCAGCAATATCAGAGGCCAAGCAATTGGCCCGTTCCGAACAGACATGTTTTGAACAGGCACTGCACTAGTTAAGGCAAGGCATGTGGATTTGCTACCACCAGAATACTCCACTTTTCAGGGAAGTTGATCTATTTCCATTGTGTGTGGGAAGGATGTTGATTAATGGTCAACAAATGATGAAGAAAAGACAGAAAAGAGGTTTGCATGCTGACACATGAAGAAAAATATGACTTTAATATTTCAGTTTCAAATCTTTGCTGTTACCCTCTGAGGAAATTTGATGCTGTCCTCTCAAGAAAAATGACAGCATCTGTGGTTTTAGCAAATGCACATTAACAACATTTGTTTATGTTCAAGCCCTTTTGCCGCCGTAGGAATTATGACTCTTATCCACTGGGAGTGAAGGAGAAAATGGTATGATGTTGTTATAGAGCCACCAAATCCACAGAGGGAGGATGTCGGTGTAGATGGATGGGTCAACAAAATGTGGGACTTTCACCCAGAGATTGTTGTTCGCTTTCCATTTCCCATTGGTTTCTTTTGGCCATGACCACAATTTCCCAACCTTAATTTCCTGATAGGTTATTAGTTTAACAATGACAACAAAGGCCTCCCAACTTTAATGAGTTGTTTTAATCCAAACCACAGTGTTTCTTAAACCTTTAGAAAGTAGTTATTTAAATCCCAAACATGATCATAACCAAATAGTTTTTGTACCTGCAGTCAATCTACATCAGATGTCAGGTCAGAAAACACTTACTATATGTGATGTAATGATGTTCTTTTTTTTGTTTCATGTGGAGAACTTGGAGAGAAATTTGTGATTTGTGATGTTGGGTGTGATTTGAATTGACTTACTGTACCATTCCACATCAGTCCTCCACTCACCAACTTGTTTTTTGTCATGATTGGACATTACTGGACTCTGGGCATCAATGCGGTTGAGTTCCCAGATATTTCACAGAAGAATAAAACTGAGTTCACATCTATTATGCATTCGGTAAATATGGGGAAAAGGAATGTAATGAGCAGTGTACTACTCTGATGGAATGGTAAGTGAAAATAAGTGAAAGAGGGGAGAAAGAGACAGTATCCATCTTACTTTAGTAACAAGAGATAATGGTAGCCTAAATGTTGGTGAGGTAAGCTAATAAAAAAAACTTTAAAAGGGGCTGTCTGTACATTGCAAATATGTTTATTAAGTTTCAGAAATGTTTGCAGGTAGGAGAC
The DNA here is from genome assembly GCF_963924715.1 of Thunnus thynnus. NCBI lineage: Eukaryota > Metazoa > Chordata > Actinopteri > Scombriformes > Scombridae > Thunnus > Thunnus thynnus. The sequence continues at coordinate 5,474,214 of NC_089538.1, forward strand.
GTTTTTCATTGATTTGATGATCAGTAATGATAATACAGTATATTATAAATGACATTTCATGAATCAGAAAAGAATACATAATGTCCAAAGAAAGACAAGGAGGATTGTAGACTGTAGTTAAGGAGAAAAAGTAAAAAAGCAAATGATTTTGGCAAACTATGGCAATTAACTGCCTCTTAAACACAAATGGTGTTACATAAAAGTTTACAGCTGTCAGTATTGGACTTAGTTTAGCTCCTCCTGCTGTGCTCTTCAATTTTCCTTTGCCAGGAACTTTCAGCCTCTTTATCACACGTATTACCCCAACGGATGAAGAAAGCCGTTGTTTCATACAAAAGCAACCCTGCTGATTAGGCACAAGTAGACAGTAGCTGTAAATCAACAAGCATGTCTGTCAGCAGGATATTTAATGAAGTTTTGATGGAGGTTCAGACACTATGAGATTCTAAGAAAAGCAGTGGTTGATGAGAATAAGACATGTAACCACAAGCAAATTGTATGTGCTGAACAATCACCTGGATTTGTCTAATGAAGCAGAAGAAACCGCAGAAGCAGAAGAAACAGCAGTGACAGAAAAACTCAAAACACATCAATTATCACCATCAAAAAAAGAGAAAATTGGCAAAGCAGCACTTTATTCGGTCTGTCTTTGTAGCAATCTAAACTGCCTATGAGATATGAATCTGTAGTGTTGAAGGGCATTGTGGGAGAAATGTGTGATCAGCATGTACTGTATGGCGAGGGAAAAAAAACAGGCATGCTCTGTTCCCTAAAGGCCTAGTCATGATTAGATGATCAGGCATGATGGCTCCAAACATATTTACCCCACGGAGCCCTATGGACATGCTGTGTGTGTGTATAATGCTACAGTGACAACATCAGCATATTTGCAGATAGCATCTTCTGCACAAGAGAGGGATACACAGCAGAGACAAAAAAACACATTAGAGATGTGCCTCTGTTTGAATGTGAAATTCATGTCAGTATTTTTGCATTTGTTTACAGTAGGGAGGGAATGAAACATGGAATGGATTGCTGTAAAGATCACAGACAAGATCTAAACCTGTATGCATGTATATATGATTTAATGAGAGCATCCAGAGTCCCTATGTGCACAACATCAAGGGGGGCTATTTTCCAGGGGGCACCTCTGGTGATCACGGTTGCAGTGGTAAAAATGGACAGCAGCACCTTGTGTTGGTGTGCGTGGGGGCAAGAAGCTTCGCTATCTCTATCATCATGCCTGGCTGCTGTTAGGAGACACACTTAACACACAGTGCGAGGGTAAGCAATTATTCCCTCTCTCTTTTATCCCCCTGAGATGGAAAGCGCCTGCCGATGGTGAACAATGCTTCTTTTGTGCTGCACTATCAAGGCTGAGAAAATTGGCACAGAGCTCCCCACTTCCTGGAAGGCACTATGTGTACATGTGATGATGTTTGTATTTGTGTGTGTGCATGTACATTTTTATGCTGTGTTCTTCTAGTTCTATCCATGTCAGAAGAAGTTTTAGCATGAGATCTTAGGGTTAATTTAAGATAAATATTTGAGTTAATTTAAAGGGGTAAGTTTACACTAGTTCTTTGTTAAGATAGTCATAGGACTATTGCAACATTTTGGCAAATTTAACTTATTTGCAGAGAGTCTTGCAGATAGTTGAATATGAACATCTATAGAATGCTTTTGACAGATACCATTTGTTTCCTTCTGCCACACACTTGGTTTCTAAGCTAGGCTAAATACCTCATGCAGCCACCTTTGTATTGAACGCACAAATGAAATTGGAATTGATCTTCTCATCTAAAACTCAGTTATACAGTAAATAAGCAAATTTCCCAAAGTGCCTGAGTATTCCTTTGAGAGTTTGGACTGGGGTTTTGGATTGGAATACATCAGTTGGTTTAGACTCTTTATTGCAACAAAACCAAAATAATATTGGTATTATTGTACATAAATGTTAATGAATTATTTTTAGATCACAAAATCAAATTTAATTATTTTACTCATTCTTGAGGAAATGGAGTGGTCAAAATAGAAGTTAAAACTATTTATCTGTATGAATTTAACCAGCCCTTGAAAAGATAAAAGATGCATTCCATATTTTAGAAGTACATATTCAAGGAAAAGCCGATGTGACATGCTGGTTAAAGAGATTTTTTTTCACCCACACCAATGAGTAAGAGTTGCTAATGTAACAAGGACATAATCCCTGACCAGCTTCCCACTTCGGAAATTTGTTGAATTGTATGACCAAGCACAGTACAGTGAATGGGCTGTGAGCAAATATGCCCTGCCTTAAATGTGCCCCACTTCAACCTTGGGTTCAGGTTTTGGATTGTAAATAGGTCTAGATTAGGATGAGGGCTAACTTTATGAATGCACTGTGAAAGAAGGGCTTATTCTTAGCAGATAAATGAGAAATGGGCTTTACAAGCGTAGTCGGACAAACCTGAGTGTGTGTGTGTGTGTGTGCATGTGTGTGTGTGTGTGTGTGTGTGTGTGTGTGTGTGTCTGTGTGTGGTTGCAAAGAGAAACTGAGATGGCCTCTTTTACTCCTGATTGCAAGTCATTCCTTTAATCTCTTGCTCAATCTCTCTCTCTCTCTCTCTCTCTCTCTCTCTCTCTCTCTCTCTCTCCAGGCCATCCCTCACTTAATCTTCCATTCTCTCTCTACACCTTCAATTCAGTTTAATTTGCTTGGCTGGCATGGGAAGTACGCATTTATGTCAGCCAGGCATCCGTAGGGGTAACTGATGGTGCAATAACCAAAGGGAAACAATGCTCTCAAACAGGAGGGGGTAGGTATCGCTGTTGAACCATTAAATAAGGGAATGCTCAGTACTCTGTGTGACTTTCTAGGAGGGAATGATTGCACTATCTACATTGGGACTGGGCTGGATCAAAATGTGGAATGATGAAGTAACTCCTAATTTATGAGGTTTTGCCATTGTTCACCATAGAAATCATTCATGATAGAGGATAAGTGTGGAGTATGGAGGCGTACAACATGCAACTGATGTATTGATGGTGGCACCATTTTGATTTAGAAAAGGGATGTTGAGGGTGTTGGTCAGGAAATACATGATTTAATTGATTTGAAAATCAATATCTTAGTTAATGTAAACATTTTACTAACAACCATATGGAAGGCCTTCCTTAACTCAGCCATTGTCTAGTTAGACTGAATCAGGCTACTTGTGAGCAGACAGACTCTGAGAACAGAGAAAGACAAAGACACATCAGTGCCACAAGTCAACATATCAATAAAACATTAATGATTCTGCATCCACATTAGTTTAACTCTTCCTAAAATGCTCATAAAATCATCAATCTGGACATGTTTTGAATCCAAAATGGAGGCAGTATTCCACAAACGGCACTACTTAGTTTTCATCACAGTGTAATCAAAGATTGGAGAATACCAGACTGTAACACTGTCACCTGTATAATGCCAGCATCGTCATGTGCAGTATACTTTGATTTAAATGTCAAATAACTTTCAGAAACAGGTTGTGATGAAAATGCATATCAGTGTGAGGTGCTGACATGAACTATACTTCCTAGAATATCATGTGCTAGTAGCTTTAATAAGAAAATGAAAAAAATACTGAGGTGATTGGAGTGACTGTCAGTCTTGGTGAAGTATTAACTCTGACCTGCAAATTAGTTCTCTTGCTGCTGTTTCCATCTTTTACCCACCTCTGCTGGGATTCATCTGCCAGACTTGACACTTAGCAGAAAATTCATGTTGAGCCCACCTGCAAACTGACAGCTATAACAATGTGTTTGAAATACATACCTACTTCATTTGTTTCATACAGTACTGTACTTCCTTTGAGAAAGGGATGCATCATTTACTCATAATATACTGTTTTGTATATGCTTAAAGGCATTTTAAGGAAAATGCAACATTGCATCATACTGTATACAAAAATGTAAGTTGAAAAATGGCACGTCATGGATGTACAAGGTTTTGTGTAGGAAGAGGTGCATTTGTGAAATACTGAGCATGAAACATTTGACATAAAACCGGGTAAAGCTGCCATGTATGGAAGGTTAGAAAGAACCTGGCAAAAGCTAATCTTTCATCATTTGGTTTCCTTGAATCACAAGGAAATAATTTAATTATGTCACCATAACAAAAATGGTTCCTGTCATACTTTGTGATCACAAACTTAAAGATGAGAAATAATTACACACATTTCATCTCCAACTGTCTGTAGTTAATATACGTTTTAAATATGAAAACCAGAAATGACAGAAAGATAGGATCTTAATAATCCAAGCTTATTATATTCCAAAATTAGTTAAGACTTAATTACACTTAATTACAGGTGCTCTAATCACAAAAGAAAAATTCACCCTGAAATAGTACAAAAGACTATATATTTCTGGGCCCTTTTTTCTTCAGCTCAATCATATATTTTTCTTATTCTTTCTGTTAACTGCAGAAATGTGGATGATGTGATCATCACTCTGAGATATTTCCCTCCATATGACAGTGAGTGGCAACAGGAAAAGCTTCAGTCATCTAAAATATCAAGTAAATGGTAGGTTCTGGTGTCAAAGAGCAAGAGCTTCTTTGTGAAACTATCATTTTAGGCTGACATTTAACAATCATAGAGGACATCCATCATAGATTTCTTCTTCAACAGTAGCCCTGAGAGATCAGAATGCAGTGCAGCCAATGACAATTAATATTATGCCATTTTCAAGTGGATCAGACAAGAATACACATATTTTATCTTTTGTATTGTCTATAATTATGTATGACTAATAACGACTTAAAATTGGTGTACAACTGATTTAACCAGCTGTATGCAATGTATAAAATATGGTCATGGTAGCTCAAATGGTAGCCCTCTCAGTTTTTATTATAGTTACTAAAAAGACAGAAACAGATCATCGCTTTAATATATGATGTGTCTGTTATTATGACTATCAAACGTCACCATAATACCAACTGCAAATTTGATAAAATCCAGACCCAATTAAGTCAGTTTTGGTAACTTAAATTACATTTTATATTATTGCCCATATTATACTATTGCCCAATGTGCCCAATGTGATTTTGGATAAGCTCCAGCCTGATGGATTAGTACCATCTTTACTATTTATTATGGCTTTCATATAATGACTTAAGCCCCAAAGTTTCATTATTAAAATAAATGTCCTTTACATAAGAGGCAGTGGGTTTTACAGAAGTGCTGATTCATGTGAATAATCTTAAATTCCTGCATGTACCTTTGCTATCCATAACCGCTGCTGTTTAATAGCCACAATTCGACTATTAAATATGAGGAGAAAAAGGCTTTTCAGTTAATAATAAAGGTCCAAAAGTTAATGAGATGTGAAATGTGTTGAACTGGTTGACAACTTGTGAAATTTTCTGGTTCATCATGCACAAGGCAATTTTAGCTCTCACTTTTCCTCACTTTACCTTTCACTAGTGTTAGTCATAATTTAGAGTGGTGCAATTTCAGGAGAGTAGATAGTGTTCAAAGGTCATGCAGGAAACTTGAGTGTTTCTTTACCTGGTAAACAAAGCTTTTCTGGATGATAAAAATATTATACCGTACAGTATATATATCCACAAAATAAATATCACATATATCATCATTTCTATTATTTTTGAATCATCAGTTTTATTAAGTTTACTTTTCTTACATTTTCAGTAGTTTTAAGTTACAGGCCAATACAAACCAGTTTAACGCAGGACTTGATGCTTGTCTGTCTATACTCAGCACAGTCATTCAGTCCTATTATGTGCCATTCAAAACAAAGCTAATGCATTTTGAGACAACATCTTATCTTGTGCTGTTTTGTATGTATTTTCTTGTTGAGTTTTGTGTGTTTTGTGCTTTAATGCATGTATATGTATCGTTGAGTCTTGTGCAGTTCCATATGTATTTTCTTGTTGAGTTTTATGCATTCTAGGGATGGGCATTGCAAACTAGCTTAGACTATAAATGCTGTGGTATATGACATTATTTCATGCTATATACTTGTCTATATACGAATAAACATTAAATAAATACATAAATAATAATAAATGCTATCCACAGTTGTTATATTCACTTTATTGACTTTAATGTCCATGAAATCTTTATGATGCACTGTCCTTTACATTTTAATCTTGGTGAACATATGGATACCATGCTGTGTAAATCAAACAAAAAGCATCTATGAAATATTTTTATGTTGCGTTTATGTAACTATGCTGTCTTGTAGCACTGTCGATCACATCACCCCTCTGTCTCTCAGTTCTCTCATTTCTTCAGTCCTCTTTTACAGGAAACCACAACCACGTGACTCGCTGTATGTACAAGTAATCAATTATATGGTAATATTAAACCAACTGGTGAATGTATTACTGCATGCAATTTATGTATGAGGCCTTGATAATGCTTCTCTATTTCCCAATATCACTTCATTTGTCCATTATAATTGAAATGACATTTCCCACACATTCACTGGCTATAAGTACCCACGTGTTAATAAGAAGATGTTTATGTATGACTGGCATCACAATTGGATGCTCATTAATGGATCCAGGAGGATTTCCCCTGCTGTATACTAAGCCATCCTATGGTGCACTAAATACAACCATGATCCAATCACTGATCTGATTTGGCCTTTGACCTGGTGATGTAAATAATAGCTGCAAACAGCAGTTCTGATTAGTTTTTGTATTTGATAAAAGTAATATGAATTTTAAGTCAGTGTTATATGTATTACCTTGCTTACAGTTTTCCCCTCTGACATTTAATTTTTACTACCTTAAACTGCATGTTTGCAGATTGTGTCACTCACCGACACATCTTGCACCTTTAAGGGGTGGCTACAAATTTGTACATAGGCTACAGTAGCTTGTAAGTCCAATTACAGCCTCAATAATCTTATGAGACAGGTTCTGCCAGTTTCCTTTTCCATGCTGTTGTATAATGTGCTGTAATTGTCAGTTAAGTGCTAGTGAGCATTTCTGAAAGGCATAAATGTGAGTAAGGGAACCAAGCCAGAAGTGGGTTTTTGAGTTTTATTGCAGCTGGTTTGAGGCGCGTCAAGAATTGGCGAGACGGAGCCAGAGGTAGGAGATATGGGGAGGTGATGCTGTTTTTATCTGTCACTGTGTCATGAAATGGAATTTCGAAAGGTAGAGAGCAGCCAGTGTGTTTACAGGTACAGTATGCCTGACACACACATACACTTAAAATTCTTGCACAAAATCCTGGAAACTTCCACATCCACCTGTGCAAGCATACTTACTGTTTGTCTCTCCCTAAAATGATGTTTAATTCAGTTTCATCTGTTATTCTCCAGCCCAGTGATATACAGAAAATAAGTATTATGCCATGCACAGCAGCGGTGTTAGTGCCGTGTGTGTGTTTGTGTGTTTTTAAGGAAGCCTCTGTACTCATCTCCATACTTAAAAGATATTTCTTGGACAGGCCTGAGAAGCCTAAACAACAAGGCTCCCGCAGAAAACATTTATTTACTTTTGGAATTACAGTATGCCATTTCATTTTGCACAAGGCAAGGAAAGCTGGATGCTCAGACACAACCCTCGGTTATTTTTCTCACTGCAATGTTTCTTTCTTTTTTTTTCCTGCCAACTCCCTCAGAAAAGAAAAGAAAATGGCTGTGGGTAACAGTAGCGGGTTGAAAATACCTATTGAGTGTAATGGGTCTCTCCTTTCAACTTCATCCACTGGAGAATGTAAAAATATATGTAGAGCTTGGGAGGCGCTCTCTGTTTTTGTGGTTGACTTGGGTTTTCTTCGCCAACAGCAGACGAGGTCAGTGTCTGAACCCTAAAGCACTCTGTTGTCTGGAAAAGAGACATCATACCACTGATTTCCTTGTGTGTGTGTGTGTATGTGTGTGTGTGTGCTTCCAATCTCCAATCTGCTTTTTGCTCTGTCTCTCTCACCAACGTTTTTGCCACCAAAACTACAAAACTTGCCACATATCAACCGCCGTGGGGATAAATTGGAACAAATGATGACTGATGAGGACTAATGATGGCTCAGTTCAGACTGAACAGAGCCCTGACTGTTATTCACACTGTGTACTGTATATACTTACTTTTTTCCTGAGGCTTTCCTACCCTTTACAATGATTAAAGTCCAAGAAAAACCTTTGACTCACATGAGCTAAGCTATATGAGTGCACCTTGCAATTTCCCCGCTGGCCTCCATAATTTTGATGTATTTGATGTAACGACCAACTGAAGTCCTAGAAAAACATTGTCATGAAAAGGTTTTATGGTTTTTAAATTAACAAGATTTTCCCTCAATTAAGATTTTTTTTACATGAAGAGTAATGATATCGGGGTGCAAGTTGCCTTTCATGGTTGAGTGTTAATTGATGCAGGACAATAATGCAGAATGACACTGACACTGAAGAAACCCACAGAACCTGCTCAGTACAAACCAATATTGTATGTGTAAGACTATATATGTAGTTCTGAAAGCTTTTTTTCACATTTTATCCAAGCTGATGAACAGCTGATTCCCTTTCTTTTGTTGTTGCAGCAAATATCAAAATATTTTCTCGCTCCTTCTTTATTTTTTTTCTCCCTCCCGCTTTCAGACAGAGTGTGAAGACTTTCTAATAAGCCCCATAAAGACTTTGGTTTCCCTCATGCAGTGTCATGAGGGAGCAGGGTGCATTTCATGCTCTGTGGCTTTAGTGGGAATAAACAGGTTAATGGAGTACATGTTTGCACTGTTTTTCCCCAGCCTGGCTATAACTTTGACCCTGTTATTCCACTATAAAGGAGACAAAACCACAGTCAGTTGGGAGATACCGTATGAGAAGTGCATTTTTAGCTCTGAATGTGGCATGTGTGTGTTTATGATTATAATGCTATGCTTATTAGAACTACATTAAATTCTGGGCATGACTTTTATTTGTTTTATCAGTCACAACTGTAAATTAGGACTGCAATAGAGAAGTGTCCCACACTCCAAGTGAGATGATATAGATTCAGCCTATTTTCTGAAATGTAATTTGGTGTCAGGTATGGCATGTCACTGCTGGGAAATCTCTGAACAGAAAAGTGACAATTTAAGCAAAATGTTAAACTCTTTCCCCAGAACAGCAGCCAACAAGTGAACTAGCTGGAATACTGCCAAAATGGTTTTCATCATCCTAACCCCGGATGAACCAAAATACATTTGATCATCCCTGCTCCTGACATCCATTATAAAAATTATATTCAGGATCAAGGAATGCACATTGCACTGATATGAAAAAATAAGATTTTTGTGTAAGTCTGTTGAACTTTAGAAATGTCAACTAGTTTCCTCTGAAATTTGTAGCCTCTATAATGCAGGAAAATACTATTTATAGTACTGTGTTGGGTATCATACTCCATGAGCATGAGACAAAGGCAGGCCTGCATGCAGTCACAAAGCCTGATAACAGGGAAGGGCGCCAAGTCAAACAAAAGTAGTCCAAAATGGACTCCATCTTCCAGCATGCTTTGCTCAGTTTGCACCTTGGTGTCAAATCGTCTCTCACTGACAGAGAGGCATCAACACCACTGGGTGTCATAACAACGCAGCTGTGACATCACCGCAGCTTTAAATGCCAGCAGCATAACTTCACCCATTGCCTTCCCATTGTAACCACGCCAAGGAGGCCTTGCTTTCCTGCGAGCCAGTTTTTCCCCACCGACTGGAAGATTCTCCCCTTGCTGGATGAGATGGTGCCCTGGCATTATCAATTCATATTAATCATTTAATTTTAATAATTGATTATTATCTCTGATAATTATTAATTATTGCTAATAACCAGCCATGCTCCTCCCAGATCCACCAACTGTTAAGGCCTTTGTTATTACAAGAAAGTATAAAAATCTTCTAACGAGTCTAAGTGACACCTCAAACCCAAGCAAAAGCTTGTTGAGCCTTGGCTGAAATAAATTCAGCTAAAAAGTGATTGTTGACTGAGCAAACCATTGTATTGTATAGCAGTGTTTGTGTGTGTGTGTGTGTGTGTATGCATGCGCACATCGACACCTGATCATGGACTCCCCCTCAGTAGTTAAAGAGCTAACCTTTCTTCAATGAGTTCCCCATAACAGGTTTGCATAACTACTTATTATGCTAATTAGAGGTAATAATGAATTCAGTAAAGTGCTAACACTTTCCTCCCCCATGTTGTGCTGTATGTGTTATCTAAAACCACCCCCATGTTCCACTTGTTTGTTACTTTTATAGAAAATGCCAGTCTTTGCATCTGTGTCGAAGTCACATTTATTGTCTTACTATATGGTGAATAAAACACTATCTGGTCAGCCTCTGTTGCCTTAGAAGAATGTATTTATTTTAACCTGGTACCAAGGAAAAACCTCCCACCCTGCACACTGTGCAGCACTCTAATTGAACTGTATTCAGAAGCCCTTATACAGGAAAACAGTGATTGGAGCAAGGTCATGTTTCCTCTTTAAACAACAAACTATAGTCAAAACCGGTTTTGCACAAGCATATCTTAAGATATTGAGACATCTTAACACCCTCTGATACTCATGGCAGGTTTAGATGGTTAGCACATGTAAATTATAGCCAAGTTATGATTCCACTTTTAGCTGTACAACAAGTAGTGGTGTAGCAGTGATTCAGAAGGTTTTAAATCTATGTTGGCCTGAGGAAAGTAGACTGCCAGGTGTCTGCCTGGATACACACCAGCCACTTCTTTGAACCTGAGAGTGAGGACCTTAATCGGGAGGTCATAACACAGGCAGAGGTTCATTTTATTCCCCCAAATCCCCTTTTCTCAAAGGAGCCAACTAGGATTTGCTAGTGCAGTGACAGTAACAGGCCCTCATCAGCTTCTCACTCACAAGCACTGCTAATTGTGCTCAAATCTATTGGTAGGCTGTATCTATCGTGTCTTTTGTACTTGTACATATCTGGTGCTGTAATGATTAGTTGCGTCATCTGACAGAAAATTGACACTGATCATTATAATAGAATTTCAATAATGATTAATCATATAAGCCATTTATCAAGCAAAAAGCGCCAAACATTTACTGTTCCAGTGTCTCAAATGTGAGAGGATTTGCTAATTTTCTAAGTTTCATATGATATGTATAACATGCAAATTGTACACCTTTGTGTTTTGGAGTGTTGGTGCGACAAACCAGGGATGTCTTGACATCTGGGAAATTGTAATGTTTATTTTTCACTATTTTCTGACATTGTACAGACTGATTAATACACAAAATAATTACCAGATAAATCAATAATGAAATTATTTTTTAATTAGTTTTAGCCCCATACCTATCATTGATTTGTTTATGTGTTTACATATGGTTATCATGCTAAATAGTCCTATTTTCAATAATGTTGCTGCATAAAATGTAAAGCTTGGAATACATACTTTTCTGTGCAGCAAGTGATTTGTGTTCAGACCTGGTATCAGACATGGTACATGGCATTAGTTACTCACTTACATATAACATTACATTTCAAACAAAGAACTTGGTTTTCTGTCCCAAACTCTACAAATGAAATCTACTGAAAAAAAAAACTTTTTAAAAAATCCATTCAACTAGAAGAACTCATCATAAATGGAGGACATTTTACTAGAAAGTTTAGCACTTAAATTTTTGTATAATGAGCCATAAAACATGAAATGGACTGAAATCTCACTTAAATCACAAAAGAAATAATTATAATAATAATTTTCTCTTCAGGGAAACCACTAAACTTGTCTTTTTTTAGCTAATGGCAAAGTGTCTGAATGTAACTGCACTGAACACAAAGATCATTATTATTTCTTATTATTTACTTTATTACATACTACTTGCCTCCTTCCACTGTAGTCCTGTTTACTATGTGTCACTACACTCCAGTCTCAGTCTCTGTCTCTGTCTCTGAATCACTCCCACCCACCCTCACTGTGGCTCCTACAAATAAAAAAGTATGGTTACACTGTTGTTGTTCTGTCATCACGTTAGAAAGAACAATCACCTGAATAGTGATGGGGCTTTCAAGGCAGTCACTGTTAAAGGAAAAAAGAAAACTTGAGAGTGGGCGGCTGGGTGATGATGGTGGTGGGGTCTGCACGATTGGTAGCAGAGGCGAGATGAAAGGGATCCTTCACTCACTCGCAAACAAACACACACACACACACACACACACACACACACACACACACACACACACACATACACACACACACACACACACACACACACACACACACAGGCTTCACTCTCTGGGAAACACCACTTGCAGCAAACTGCAATATCCCCATGCCAAATGTTAGCCTTAAGTAAGTGAAAGTTTGTGCACTTGAAGGGAGAGGGTTGTATGTGTGCACTTCTGTATGTGTGTGCCCATTTTATTTTGACCAGTGGTGTTAGTCCAATTTCCTGCCTCCCACTCTCCCCTCTGTCTTCATGAAACTGCTGATGCTCACTGGCTGTCTGCATGACTGGCTGCCATTGGCTTGCCTGGGCAGAAGATCTCTATGGTGCAGCTTTTTCTTGGCTCATCCTGAGGATCACTGAGGATTGGAGGTTGCGTCTCTGGGGCCAGTAAAGACCCTCAGGGCACCTGTTCAAAGCTCCAGAGACAGGGACCACTCTTTGGGCTGCTGTTCCCAGGGCCAGGCACCTTTCCAGGGGATTAGCAAAGGGAGAGTTAGCCTGTCAGAAGCAGAACGAGCAGAGCCTGTGCGGGCAATTGAGTCTCAGGGGATCTGCTGTCTTTAAGTGGGTCCAATGGTAACCATAAGCCAATGACATTGAGCCAACACGCCTGGGTTAAAATACAGGCAGCGATAGTAGTATCAGCCATATAAATAGGACAGAGAGGAAAAACACATACATATGCTAATACACACACACAGCAGGATTCAGGCTACCACACAGGCAGACTAATCATACTAATCATACTCTTTCCTCATTATATCCCTTGGGTAACAGAATAAGGCATCTATGGTGAATTGAGGGCATTCCAAGAGATTGTATGTACGCCACAATCTCTCCTCTCCTCTCCTCTGTGCAATACAAACAGCCACATTATTGAAAACAACAAATATTTTTGGCACAACATTTCCCTCCGCAGGCTGTGAGCCTTATTGCCTTGGACGTCCTCTCTTGGCAGCTCAGGGGGTTGAAAAAAAATTGATGTGAGATCCGGAGCAGAGCCTCATTCCTCGTTGTTTCTTTAATTTCCTGTGCTGAAATGGAGCCAGAGAGTGTTATTGGTGTGATTATTCTGTTGCACTATGTAGCAGAGAACGGTGGCAAAATTAGCTCACAGTTGCGACTATCTCTGCCCTCACTGAGTACCAGCCTCCCCTACGGACCGACTGATAGCGGCTGCTGTATATGAGATTCACACTGGCCTCTGGCAACTGGCCTCATAACTGGATGGGCTGGGAGGGACACAAAGTCCAGACTGGCATCAGGGTTGAAAAGCTGCTTATCATGCAGTTGTGTCCCCAGCCTTGGGTGGGGGGGCGGTTGGGTCAGGGTCAATGTTTCCATGGTGATTGGATATAAGTTATTTGTTTGGAGGCAGTGTTTGTCCCCACTGTGTTACACCTCTGAGGGAATCAACAGCAGCTGTAGAGCTTCATGAGCTTGATGAATACGGAGGATTCAGTTACACACAGTATCCACTTAGAGATAATGTGATATACACAACATAACTGTATTATGATATTTTGATTAGATAAATAGCTGTTATGCAGAACAGCACTTTTCAGTCATTGGTACTGGTTAGAGTTTGAAAGGCCTTTAACCACTTAAGCCCATGTTGATGTATTGATTGTCCAAGCTGGTTAAAGCCGTTATGTGTAAAATTTCATTTTGGGGACTCAAGTTTGCCAGAAAAGACAATGTTGCAAACAGATCCTACCCAGGCCAAAGGTTATGAATTGGCTGCAAACAAATCATAGATTGCACTAATTTTCCACCAATATTGCCCTTTTTTTTTTACTGCAAATTCACTAACAAAGACCATGCCATTTGAACAGTATAAAAAGTAGATTTATTTGGATTGTAAAGAGGGTTCAGGATTGGATGAGAATAGTGTATGGTGGGCTGGATGGGGGTCAAGGAGAGGGATGAAAGGGGTCGATTGCTGGGGGTATGAATGGGAGCTGAAGGTTGGTCCGGGTTGTGTATGGTGGGATGATATGGTCGAGGAGAGGGATGAGTCGATGGCTTGGGGATGACCGGGGACCAAATGGAATCACAAAGAGGCTGGAGCGTCTAGGAATCCGGGGGTCGAGACTCAGGGTGGGGGACATGTCTCGATGAGCTTTCTGCTTCATCATCCCCCTGTGGTTCCTAGAATAGGACAAGAAGAATTACTTATGCGGAAGTATCAACCCTAACGAGCATGCCTTTGATAATGGGGGAAAGCGGAGTACCTGGTGGAAACCCACGCGAACACGGGGAGAACATGCAAACTCCACACAGAAAGGACCTGGGACAGCCAGTGTGCGTACCCAGGACCTTCTTGCTGTGAGGCATAAGTGCTAACCACTGGGAGCCACTGTGGCGCCCATTGAGAGGGGAGAGAGGAGAAAAATGGGGTTTGGGGGGGAGGGCCATGAGAACTGAGATGAATGGGAGAGAAAGGGGTTAGACACACTTATATATAGGTATGCACGGATGATTGAATTAGTGAGGTACAGGTGATGGAATTTAGTGAGAGAGGGGCGTGGTCTTGTTCCTGAACCTTTGTTATAATAATAACTCCATTTCACTAACAAAGACCATGCCATTTGAATGGTATAAAAAGTAGATTTATTTGGATTGTCGAGAGGGTTCAGGATTGGATGAGGATAGATGAGGGCTGGATGGGGGTCAACGAGAGGGATGAAGGGGGTCGATTGCCGGGGGATGAGTGGGAGCTGAAGGTTGGTCTGGGTTGTGTACAGTGGGATGATGGGGTCTAGATGAAGGTTGAAGGGGGTCGATGGCATGGGGATGACCGGGGACCAAATGGAATCACAAAGAGGCTGGAGTGTCTAGGAACCCGGGGGTCGAGACTCAATGTAGTGGACATGTCTCGATGAGCTTTCTGCTTTGTCATCCCCAAAAGTTAACTTCATTTGACTGAGTGAGAACGGGCTCTTTGAATGTCGCTGAGGTAGGCATGGAATCTTGGGAAGACTAGCGGTTGAGAATTTTATTTATTTAATTTTAACAGGTGGTCTGGGATTTCTTATTTGGAAGTAGTTGAAGCGGCTCCACTGTGGAAGAACTGGCCAGAGTACGGTTAGGGATGTGGACTGACTTTGTCGATGTGAGGAGACAGGTTGCCTGTACAGAGAGTTTGGTAGTGGGCCAGGAAGTCTGAAGTGAGGGGCGGACGTTTGGCATAAGATGTGGTTCGGACTTACAGATAACATGTGGAAGTGTGCGTGAAACAAGGCTAGGTACGGTGCCCCTGAGGACAGTTTTATGGAGACGTTAGTTCGGCTGGCGTTGACGTGTATTGTGGAAGATTTAATCTTGAGAGTGGAACGGGCGAAGGTAGTGAAGCAGGAGAGGGTCAGGACGTTGAATGAATGGAACGAAAGACCGTGGCTATGGGAAGAAAGACAAGAAAAGAGCTGCGGGGATGGGTGGAGCCGAAAGCGCTGAGGTAGCTGCAGCTGAGGGAAGGGAAGAGGAAAGGATGCTGGGATGAGGGGATGTATGTGCAGGGGTTGATTGTGCAGTCTGCGGACACAGGGATGAGACGAAAACAAATACAAAACGGAGGGGGTTAGAAAGGAGGGAGCTCTGTGGCTTCTTTATGTATCAACTAAGGATGAGGAAAACCAGGCTCCCTGAAGCAATGAATCGATTGCAATGAAAATTGTTCACTGTTGCAAAGCAGTTGATACAGTCAGTCAATGTCACTGAAAATGAGGGCATGCCCTCAATGATACCTCCAGATGTAAATAAAGGTTGAATGAATGAAAAGAAGCAGGCGAGTCGAGGGAACTATAGTAGCTGTGGCAGGAGGAAGCAAAATGGGGTGCTGTAAACAAATAATATTGATGGAGGAGAGCCAGGATGATTCATAAAGGATGGATTGAGGGAGGGATGAAGGGATGAGGGTCGAGGGGCGAGGGATGAAGGGATGAGGGTTGAGGGGTGAGGGATGAGGGGTGAGGGATGAAGGATCGAGGGGCGAGGGATGAAGAGATAAGGGTCGAGGGGTGAGAGATGAAGGGATGAGGGTCGAGGAGATGAGGGTCGAGGGATGAAGGGATGAAGGATCAAGGGGCGAGGGATGAAGGTCGAGGGGCAAGGGATGAAGGGATGAGGATCGAGGGTAAAAGGGATGAAGGGATGAAGGGATGCGTGTGAAGTGGTAAGATGTGCGGCTCATAGACGCAGGGATGAAACAAAAACATGAGGCAATTAAGACGTAGGGAGAAGGCACGTGAGGAAATATGACCTGGCCCTAGCTGGGGCTGAAGCAGTCTGTTGCCGAATCGTAGTGGCGGCAGGATGGAATCAGCGGTGTGCCAGTGCAGGAGGCGCTGGGTAGGGAACCCGCAAGCGAGTCGGCTGGAGCGGCAGAACTGGAAAGCCTGGCTTTGTAGGCCGTGGAGGGGAGGAGTGGCAGAGGCCAGAGTAAAAGTGCTCGCAGGCACAGAGTTAACGACGGCTGGAGCGAGGGGATTGGCGACGTGGGGTGCTGAAGATACAGAAAAAACATTTGGGTGTTGGGGAGGGGAGGGGAACAGGGATAGAACAGTAGGAAATTGAGTGTGTTCATCAGAGGGAGCAACTGTTGCTGTGGTAACCGCAGGACCGGAGGTGGCTGAGAGAAGAAACATAAAAGAAGGAGCTGCTGGAGCAAGTGGAGCCGAAAGCGTAGAGGTAGCTTCAGCTGAAGGAAGGGAAGAGGAAAGGATGAGGGGATGTATGTGCGGGGGTTGATTGTACAGCCTGCGGACACGGGGATGAGAGAAAAGACGAAAAACACGAGACAGATCAGACAAGGAGGGAGCAGGCACAAGTGAAGTTACGACCTGGCCCTGCGAGAGGGCTGAAGCAGTTGGCTGCGTTGTGACGTCATCGATGCGCGGTGTACTGGTGGCACTGGGCGGGGAACCTGGAAGTGAGCGGCCATCCGGAGCGGTGGTGGAGGTGGAGGCAGAGAGGAGCAGGAAGAACCTGGCTTTGTTGTCAGTTTGGCGAAACGGGATTTGTATCCAGAGTTCAGCCTGGCCTTCAGTCGGGACTGAAGACGTCTGGGCTCTGTTGTAGTAGGCGGCGTTGCGACGTCATCGGTGCGCAATAAACCCGAAAGAGCGGGAGGATTTGAGCTGCCAACGAGAGGGTTGATGGAAGTAGAGTCTGCATAGAGTCGAAAAGTTTGTCTTTATCATCGTTTCATAGGAGTGGGACGACCGTCCCCTTGAGAGCTCGCCGGAGGTGAGCAAACATCTGGTTGAAGATGTCAATCGCTTGGAAAAGAGCCGCGTCCGAGTGGGCCATTGCCTGGATGCATGTGGAGCATCTGGCTCCCAGCTGATCAGAAGCGCGGCGGCTGGAGGAGAAGGGTTCCATGTGGATGTGGTGGTGGAGGAGATATCTTGTTGGTACAGCTGGATCTAGTTGTGGGTGGTATATTGCCGAGGAACGTGGATCACGGCGCACAGGCGGGAGGTAAGTGTTTGCGATGCAAGCGTGTCGTAGGTCGTGTGAGAACTGATATATATATAGGTATGCACGGATGATTGAATTAGTGAGGCACAGGTGATTGAATTTAGTGAGAGGTAGGGCGTGGTCTTGTTCCTGAACCTTTGTTATAATAATAACTCCATGAAAAATCTATGCCAGAATAATTTGAAAAATGTCATAATTACATCTTTGTATCATCTTCAGGCTCTTGTGCTTCCATTCTAAAGCTGAACCTAAATTCTGAACTCCCTGTGGACGGGTCAAAAGAAAACAAAATTTCTCCTTGTAGATTAAGTAAAGTTCTATATGTCACATTGCATTCAAGGGTATTTTGGATATCTTATATTTTGGGTATCTTGGAGGTGTCTAGATGATCCAGGACCATCTCACTACGTATCACGTATTGGCTGGCTATCTTCTGGAAGGCATCTTCAGGCAAAAAAGATATATCACTCTAGCTGAGAAAGGTCTCCTGCATTAAAGTCAATACGAACTATGCAAAACTCACTGATTGGTGTGCTACTCAGTAGCAGTACACCCAGAGGCTTATTGATGGCTGGTGGCTATATTACAGCAATACTTCTGTCTTCTTTTTACTGGATATATCCTGGCCACCAGTGGCAAGCCCATGATACCTGTGCTTAGTATGACAATCAAAGGTGTCTAATTGCGTGCATGTTCTCTCACGGTCAAAGAGCTGACATCCAAATAAAAAAGGTCTAAATTAAACAAAAATGACACCGCTGTCATATTAATATTAATGATGCACCAATTTTAATTTTTGGCTGATTCTGATTTCCAATTTTTTAAAAGTTCTTTTCTTTATAACAATTTAACAAGTTTTTTTTTTGGACTCAATGTTATTACAAATTGCAAGCTTTGTGTCTTCTTCACTCATGCTAAAGAACTTCCATACCAACAATATGTGTGTGTGTGTGTGTGTGTGTGTGTGGCTGTGGCTTTCTGTGCGCTGTGTGCGCAACATGCATGTTGTGTGGCTACACTGTCTGTGCTGTAGCTGCTCAAGTCCGAGTCATCAGTGCTCAAGTCCGAGTTGAGTCATGAGTCCTGAAAATCAGGACTTGAATTGGACTCGAGTACTACAACACTGCATGTCTGTATTGACACATTTAATGTACAAAATATCTAAAGAGCAACATGTTAAGAACTCATAATACACCTCTACAGAGCAAATTATCAGATCAAATTCGAACATCAACCAGAAAATTAATGAAAAACTCTTACAACTTTTATCACTCCTTCATGCCTTAACACCCTGAGAATATTTTAATACTGCTTCCAAGGGTGTTGTGAAGTCAGGTACCTGGAAAATATGCTAAATAATGTATTAATTAGCTTAATCATGATCTCATTAGCTTAAATGTGTTAATTAGGTGTAACTTGTGTGATGTAGTTTGATGATTTTGTCAGAACATGAGGCAACTTAAGTTCTTCATGCCTGTTGTGTTTCATCATTTAGAAGTGTCAAAACAACACACAATGTCTGCATACAAAGGTATTAGTATAAAGATGACTGATGCACTTAATTCTGTAAGACAGCAAAAGCATACTACAATAGCAGGTACAGCTGGTTCATGAGCAGAATCAAAACCTGAAATTGTGAAATTGTCCTATTAGTGGGAAACACAGGTTTAGGAGGTAACGACTACATGCATGAGTAGCTGGTAGAAGCCTTTAGCGTATCAGAGCTCTCATGGTTTCCACCCAGCCTGGTTATAGATCTCACCAAGACAGCAGCTTGTGGCAGCTAGTGTTTAGCCTCAGCGCTAATAGCCTAGTGTACTGAGCCTTGGGAAATTAGCTGCGCACTGAAGCATGCTACAAGAAGCTGGGTGTATCTCGGTTGGAGGAAGAGCAGTCACACATAGGTCAGAGGAATCAATGTCCTTTAGGGACCATGGGACTGAGCTTGAGAGCACTGAACTCTCTCTAACCTTGTCCAGCAGCTGCGGTGTAATTGCACTGGTGCAGTGATGGAGATAGGGTGAGAACTGCAGGGGCTGAAGCTAAAGAAGAGCCAGCAGGATATGCTTGGCTGCAGGAGGCCATGGTTGAAATTTTGAAAAGATCTTAAAATTAAGCCATTTCCCCTAATGTGCTTGAGCACTTTTAATTTTAGGTTTATTTGATATTAATCTGAACTAGTGCAGTGAGAACAGTGCCCATCCCCTAAATGCCTCTCATGCAGACTATCAGTAGATGCTACAATTTACTGATGCTCCCTAAACACCTGAGATGCAGGCTATCGACAGACAATACAATTTACAAATGTTCCCTAAATGCCTCACATTGCGAATATCTGGGGACTACAATTTTAACTTGAGTGGAAGTTGATCAGATGAACTGTAGTGCCCGTTCAAAATGTGCCTGAGACATCCTGCACTATGTCTTGAACATACATACAAAGTTCCTGTGCGTGAAGAACAGGAATAGAGCTTAACTGTAAACTTTTTCAAACTCTCTAAACAGGTCTTATCACTACGGATGTAATCCCATCTCTGACCACAATGTGGGTTGCGACGACAGAGTGGCACTGTCTGTTTTTCCGCTCGTTGAATCCATGTGCAGAAGAAGCAGAAGCACTGTTGTTTATGAGGTATTTTTATATTTTTCTGAATGTACCTGAGACATCCAGCACTAAGTCTTGCATGTACATGCCAAGTTTCAGTCACAGCAGTTTTGTTCACAGTAATGTTATACAGTTCAACAGTAGAGCTAAACTTTTTCAAGTCCATTAACACTATAGATGTAATCCCACTTCCAACCACAATGATGGTTGCAATGGCAGAGTGGTGCTGTCCGTATTTCTGCTCGTTGACTTCATGGGCAGAAGAGGAAGCAAATCAATGTTATTTATTAGATATTTTTGAGATATTTCTCGAGAACCACTCATCCAAACAACTTCACACAGTGACATTGCTCTTCCTTGTTTCCCCAGGAATCCACCTGCCAGATATGAAGTAGATTGGATTAACGGTTCTCCAGATATGTGAAGGACAGACAGACAGACAGACAGACAGACAGAGATTCCTTGCTTTATATAGCGAGATACAGGTCAGCAGTGACAGTCAGCAATCAAATATCACACATTTTGACTTTTTGTAGGAATAAATTTTTTTTTTAACTTTTTAAAGTTTTTTTTTTAACTGTGTCGATTTCATTTCAGTGACAGCAGTGACAAAAAAGAAAAGAAGGCAGTCCTGTACATGATTTTCAAAACTTATTTCATTTCCCACTTGGGATGTGCTTGTGAACAACAGAAAAATGTTCACATTTCTCTGATGATGGGTTTATTATGAGTTGAACATTTACTTAATATGAAAGCAGAGGCACTTGGTTAATACATATTAATACAATGGAGCAGGGCTCTTCAGGCCTTGTTAAAAATTGCTGTTGAAAAATAAAGACATTTAGTTTAGGTTTAGGCACAAACAGAACTTGGTTAAGTTTAGGGAATGATCATGATTGAAATTAAAAGAAGTACTTCGTAAGGGTTAGGGATTACAATGACTCATTCCATAAAGGTTAGTGGACCTTCCTCATCATGGCTACAAAAATACCCACGTGGTTAAGGTTAGGGGATGATTGTGGTCATGTTTTCAAAAAACAATGTTGACTCTGGGTTGGAAATGAGGAATGAACAGCGATCTCTTGTGTAAAATCCAATGTTTTGTTGACCCATCCATTCACCCCAACCTCTTCCTTATGCAGACTTTGTTGCTCTAATATAACGTCACCAGATTTCATCCTTTGCCTCAGTCTAGGGCTTTGTCACTTCAACATAAATATATGTAATTTTCCTTGGGCGGACAGTCTCGTTGGTGCTCACCATGAACCAAACTTGACAAGACACAAACTACAGTTTCTGGCCAGGGACAATGTGTTACTACCCCAGAAACTCATACTGGGCATGTCATCTAGTGCTGAGATCAGCTCAAGGCCACTTGCTCCTTGGTAGCTCAAAACAGCAAGTAGCCTAAATTTAAAGTCTCTATAAAAAACGTATTTATACAAGTGCTTGGCTTTGAGATGCAGATCTGACCCCAGCTGTCACATAGTTGGCTCATACTTAATGTAAGGTGTGTTTACCTTCTTGACAATACCATTTTGTCTTTGCCCTGAATTTCAGCTGACATGCTGTCCACAGCAAACAGCTGACAAATGTGCTGAACAAATGGCCAGCAGTCAGTTGTCTACTGAGTTTTCCTGGTAGAGTGGTGGGGAGCGAGCCATCCCCGAGTGAATGACCTGGGTCTGGTCAGGCTCTGTCACCCGAGAAAACCCTCCGAGACTGCCTCCACTCAGCCAGAAAACACGAGGGAGGTGACTGGGGCACGGACACATCAGTAGGACTGCAGCTCCCATAGGCCACTGGGGTTAGAGATCACAGCTACAGACAGGAGGTGAAGGGGTGTTTACAGTTTGGGGAAGGAGCTGATGGAAATGAAGAATGATGGCGGCATAGGGAAGGGATTCTCTCGTCTCACTGATGCAGAGAGACAGGAAGTAGACACTGCACTAGAAGCAGAGTGCACACCAGAGAGGGTTGGACTGATCCCAAGGAATTAAAAACATTCAGTGTTTTCACACAGAAGTCCACTCATGGCACAGACTGGAAAAGCCCCTGGCTCAGCATTCAGCTCTGACAGTCTCCATTTAATTTGAGGATAAAAGTAATTCAATCACGGTAGTCACAGGCAGGAAATTAACACAACAAAGGAATTAATGCAGATGTTTTATTTTAATCATCCAGAAGTTAGCATGGCTCCATTGATTAAATGTATAGTTATATAGACTGTAAAGAGGCGCAACAGTTAAGGTGGCTTAGATATCCTTCATTCTGAATGATCATTGGTTGAGAGAAAAGTCGTATCTCAGTGAGTTCACTAGATACTACATAAGAGGGGAGGAGTCAGTGAGATGGTGAAATTAGAATGATAATTGACTTCCTACTTGAAGTTAGAAGCTTTGTTTATGATAATAATAAAATGTTTTGCATGCTCTCATTAGAATCAACCATATTACCGGTCAATCACAAATCCAGTGTAGGAAATTAAAAAAAATTTGGGGGGGCAACTTTTGCTCCCACTGTCTAAAAAATTGGGGCATTTACTAAATTTTGGTGGCAAAAATAGTAATTAGTGCATAAAGTTGCCGTTTTTAATGTGAAATGAGCGCAGATTAAAATAAATACAGTGATCATCACCTTGTAACCAAAACCTCCTCAGTAAACACCGTCTCATTTGTAATAATTGTCTACATGTTCTAACTACAATAATAAGCACATGAAAAGCAAATTAATGCATCAATTTCCTTTCAACAACTAAGATTTTATTTAGGAAGAACCTTCAGTATAAACCACTAGATGACAGTATAACATAATGATCTTGAGATCATGACGATATTTAATTGGTTTGATCTAATTAAATTGACCAAAAGTTCTGGTTGGGGGGATAATGTCAGATATTCAGACCTCCTACAAGTCAAAGCCAGTCTACTGTTGTCATTACAATATAATATTTACAATATTACAGTCTAGTAGCTACACGTACTGTCAAAAGAGCCAAAACTAGTGTAATATTCCTTCTTTATTGATGCAGTTCTGGAAATGCCTTCAGCTGAAGTTTTTTTAGCATTCTTTATTTCATCTCCAAATTTATCCTTGCTGAGGTTTTGACCAGGATGACATGATGAAAATAACATAATAGACTCGATTATCCAGCACTGCCTCATTGGTTAGTAAAAAATATGTTCTAGATTTGGGAATAAAAGCTCATTTCACTCGATGCACTGAGCCCATTAATGTTAGTTGCTGCCCTTTTTACACAGCCTGTTCAAGGCGGGAATGCTGAGCCTTTATTCCGCCTCGCTGTTCTGTATAAAAGGTATGGACACACAGTGGGGGGCAGAGTTGCTCCTCCAATAAGTCGGCTACGGAGGTAGTCATAGCTGGATGGACGTCTGTGTGAAGCTTCGGGATAGCTGGCATGGCTGGGCAGGGAGCTGATGCTATTGTGTTACACATCATGCTGGGATGCTATGTAAAAGCACACGTGGTGGCATTATGCCGGATTTGTTTGGTTCGGTGAAAAAAAAAAAAAAAAAGCGAAGGTGGCTTAGTGACGGATCTCCTTTATGGCTAAAATGTGGCATATCTGCATAAAAAAGTGAGAATATATGAGATGAGAGTATAAAACAGCCTCAGCAAGACCCATGTATATGTATTAACATTAACGTTAGTTAGTCAAATTACTAACACTATATTGGCTAACGTGCCAGACAAAAGACGCTAGCATTAGCGTTAATATTACTTATCATAAGCAAATCGATTATGTTTGCTGGCTTGGTGCTGATGAGCCGGACACTTTTTTGACCTGTTCGCGTCCTTTGATAAAGTCGTGATTACTTTTTCCCAGTTCCAGACTATTTTTGGGTGGGTGAGCCCTGCATGCCTTGCAGTAGAGGAGAGTCGTCTTACTCATTTATTTGACACACAGTCTATTTTTATTTTGCTTGCTGGTGGTGGTGTTGGTGACGGCCTGGGACTTAGGTTGCTTTCATCGGGTGGAGCAGTTAGAGTTTTTGTAAGGAGGTAGTGGTCCATCCTGGCAGCGAACTTCACTGCAGGTGCACCTCTGTCAGGTATCTTAGTGTGAACAACAGTGCTGTTTGTGTTTGTGTGTTGAAATTGATATTAAATGAATTGAATGAATTAAAAATAAAATGATGGCATCATGTAGAATTAGGATATTGACCTAAACTGGTGAAGATAAAATTATTTTTTTCGAATTTTTGGGGGGCAATTTCTGCCCCTTGATCACGGTTTTTAGGGGCATTCTGAGATTTCTTGGGGCCTTTTTGCCCTTGCCCCCCGCTAATTTCCGACGCTGCATAAATCAATATGTATACCTAAGTCAATCATGCAGGTTCTATTACCATATTAGGGGTTGGACAGTAGCTTTGTTAAAACCTAGTGGAACCTAACCAACCAATACCACATTTTAAACAGAAGGACTGTATTGATTTCTTAGTCAATTCATTATCCATTACCACCTCCCATTCTTGCACACATTATGTGCGCATGTGTTTGGCAGGAATCAGCACATCATACTTACCTGTACTGATAGCAGACTAATGCAGTCTTCTGCTTACAGTAAATGTCAGAAAGTTGTAAGTTTGAATACTTAGGCAGGGAACAAGCATGATAAATGAGTCATTCATTTGCCCCTGACAAAAGCATTTAACCTGCATTGTTCCAGTGCAGCTGCTTTGCAGGCTGAAGTTGCTGAAAATAGTATAGCATGTTGGGAGGTTTAAATTTTGAGGCATAGTCTGTAAACTCTAAGGTGGTGGTGGTGGTGGTGTATTTAACTCATGTGAAGCCATTGCACCTCAGTTAATTTTGAGATTGTGATAAACCTTGAATAGACAGGTGTATTTCAAAAAGTTGACTCACCAACATAATGAAAAAAAACCCCAAAAAACCCATATTTTCTCACTTTCCTCTAGTGGTAAGTGGTAGCTGACCCTTAAACATCATATTTTAAAAAAAAAGGCCTGGCAGATTTCACCATGACTCAATTCCTTGTGTTAATTTTGATGACATTGTCAGCCACTGGCCACTGTATTCATTGAAAATACTTAGTCTGCAATGGGAAATCAAACTTCTCTGCTCAGCCAAGCGTATCATGTGGATGTGTTTGCCTGTGGATGAGAGAAAAGCAACCCTCCTGTTGTGATGACAGGGGTGACATTGCTCTGAGGCTGCCATTTCTACCGGTGACTCCCCTGGCTGAATGCTGCCTTTGATTGACTGATGGAAATCAGATTTTTTCTTTTTTTCTGTGTGTGTGTGTGTGTGTGTGTGTGAGTGATAAAGCACAGGATTACCTTTGTCCTTCCATGCGTTCATTAGCCCATCAGTGCATTGTGGCAAACACTGCCAGCTAAGTGTGAGTGTGTGTCTTCCTGGAGTTTTTCTCTCCCATCTGGTCTTTGGATGATGAAACTGCTGCTCCTGTGTTCTGACACGACCTGTCCCTTCACATCAGGCCTCTGTGATGGAGACTGTCAGCGTGGTACGCTCGCATTTGTCCCTGACTCATAAATCCCCCTTACACACGTGCACATGCTCAGTCACACACACACACACACACACACACACACACACACACACACACACACACACACACACAGAGATCACCTCTGGCTCAACCTCTTGTCTCTCTCTCTCTCTCTCTCTCTCTCACACACACACTGCTGCCCCACCCGACTGTCAATCACAGCTGCTGAAAAAGTGAGATGGACAAATCTGCCAACTCCACAGAGAAACAGTTGGTACTTGACACAGACTTAAAAATGTACCCACACACTTACAAGCAAGGTCATGTACGGTCATTTCTCATGTTTCCACCTGCTTCTCACATCCCAGGATTTCATTGGTGATCAGAAAATCAGACCTTTGCACACAAACATCACAAATATGCCTGCATTCAGCGCAATTGTCAATCAATCAATCAATCAAGTTTATTTAGAGTTTATTTGAAAAGGCCATTATCCGGGTGGTTTGGATCCTTAATGATTCTCCTAGCCTTATTATTACTCCAGCATCTGGTGTAAATATCCTTTACGCAGGGTAGAGCAGTGCCTTTCAGGAGTAGGTTGTTGTTCTGACACCAGCGGGTCTACTTCCTTCAGGTAGGCCTTTTCATTGTTATCTGTGATTGGTAGGGGTGCAACGGATCACAAAACTCACGATTCGGATCATATCATGGATTTGAGTTATGGATCGGATCATTTTTCAGATCAGCAAAAAAAAAAAAGGAGGAGACAAATAAAACTTTGCTTTCCATATATTCTGTAAGACACTTACAGCAAGGAAGTTTTACTCATGGTCTTAAGTGGAAACAACATTCAAGATTTTGACCTGATGAGATGAAAAGTCAAAGACACCCTGCAGACATGTTTTAAGATATATAAAAATATTATGCTTTTACGACTAATTTTTCTTCTGATATGGTTTTTCCACAAAAAAGTGCAAGTATCTAATTAAGAGTCTTTTTGCATTTCAAAGTTTAACTTCTGGGCACAAGATGTCTTGTAAGTTGCATACTGGACCACGGTTGGCTTCAAACTAGTTGTGATGTCACAAATCATGTTAGATACATGACTTGAACTCACATCACAAGGTGAACACAAAGAAACTTTCCTCCTTCAGCAGATGAATGTGGAGACAGACTGTACATACTAGGGCTGCAACGGATCACAAAACTCATGGTTCGGATTGTATCAAGGATTTGAGTCACGGATCAGATCAAAGACAAATAAAACTTTGTTTTCCATATATTCTGTAAAACACTTACAGCATGGAACTTTTGCCCGTGGTCTTAAATGAAAACAACATTCAAGATGTCCAATGTTTAAATAAAATCTTAAAATATATAAAATATTCAAAGCTCAATTGTTAAATTAAATTGCAATATGAAGAATGATACCTTCTTCCTTTAAACATGGTAGTGAATGAAACAACAGCCTCTGTCCACATCATCAAAACTTGATAACTTACAAACATGAACACACGTCTTGTCCTGCAGCTTAGTTTGTTGAATGAGCCACCAAACATTCACCGCTAACGTCAGTTAGCAGCTACGTAGCTAATTAGCCGCTCAGCTGCAGCACATTGAACAGCATGTAAACATACCTGCAGATGTCACTTCGGACCTGTTAAATGCTGGTTTGGTCGTTGCTCTTCAAAATCCCTGTTAGCGATGAGCTGTCTGCTTATGACTTGTACTTACAGCAGTTTGTTTACTTTGTCTTAAATGAGACATTAAATTTTGCAATTAATCTGCAGTTCACATGCGTGCCGAACCGTGGGGGGGCGATCCATATGGATCACGGATCAACTACGATCCGTTGCACCACTAGTGATTGAGCCCACCGCAGGTATGTCATCAGCAAACTTGATGATGGTGTTGGAGTTGAAAGTGGCTACACAGTTGTGTGTGTATACAAGGGAGTAGAGTAGGGGGCTCAAAATGCAGCCCTTGGGTGCTCCTGTGTTAAGGATAAGGATAGAAGCGGTGTGTCTGCCTACCTACACTGCCAGGGGTCTGCCCGTCAGGAAGTTAAGGATCCACATGCACAGTGAGGTGTTTAATCTCAGGTCCTTGAGCTTTGTGATAAGCCTGGAGGGAACTATGGTGTTAAATGCTGAATTGTAGTCAATGATCAGTAATCTCACAAATCTCCCTCTCTTCTGGTGTGGAGGATGCGTGCTATGGCGTCTTCCGTTGATCAGTTGGTCAAACTGTAGTGGGTCCAGTGTGCTGGGTAGTAAGGAACAGATGTAATCCTTGACCAGCCGTTCAAAGCACTTCATCACTACAGAGGTGAGTACCACTAGGGGTAGTCATTCAATCAGGCTGTTCTCGTTTTCTTGGGCACAGGAATGATAGTGGACTTCTTGAAGCATGTGAGTATAACGGACTGAGTCAGGGAAAGGTTGAATATCATTGTGAACACTGGCACTAGTTGGTCAGCACATAGTTTGAGGACCCGCCTACTGATACCATCAGGTCCTGCTGCATTCTGATCAAAGTCTCAAGCAACAATGAGCGCAGCATCAGGATTACTGGTCATGTTTGGGCACTCTTCTTTTGATATGATACATGGCTCAGTTGTGAATACTGCTTGATTGAAGCTGTGTCTGCTCTTCAGCTAATGGCCAATAAAAGTACCTTTTATCTCTCAGCAGCTTGTTGCTCAAAATCTCTCTCTCATGGAGGAGCTGGGTTGAGAGTGGATGTGGTGTCAAAGCAGAAATACACCTACATACAGTATATATACAGTATAAGAGCAGAAGTAATAAGACTGTATGAGTGCTCGTGCGCGTGAAAGCGCCTACTCTGTTAAATATTATGACGGTAGTTACGCTGTGTGTGGGTAGTCATGCAGGTGATTTTGCAGATGATGAAACAATGAGTGGGTGTTTGTCTGTAAAAGATTGGAAGATGTTTCGTTTTGTCGCATGCTTAGACTTTGACATGACTGATTTCCCTGAGACAACCATTGTGTCGCGTTGGAGTAGCACAACAGGTCTTGAGATGTATCGTTTTGAAGCATTTTGTTTCAACAGACTGGCCGACAGATTTATTTTTCTTTAGAGTGTTTGTGAAGACAGGGAGAGAATGAGTGTAGATCATGAATATAGCATGCAGTTTAAACCACTTTTCTTTATTCAGTGGTTCAACTGGCGGTCCCTGCAAAGAGTGTTTAGAGAAGTTGACAAGGCTATCAGAAGAGACAGAATCAACACTTCTTATGAAAGCGTTAGAAAACGTCTTTTTTTGGCGATATATCAATCGGTGCGCAAACTGGCATCCCTACTACCCTGTGTAGGGCGGAAATCGACAGCCGAGTCTGACGACTAATAAGAAAATGGTGGGTCGTATGTGTGTTTATATATATATATATATATATATATATATATATATAATCGGAGTATGGAACGCATAAATGTATGTGTGTGGTAAACTTATCTGGGATGAGTGTGTTGGTGTTTTGTGATCCAGGACCTTATTAATGCCTATAACAACTGTCATCATAGATCGATAAAGATGTCACCCATAGATGTAAATAAGGACAATGAGAAACTAGTTTTTAACAGATTGTACAAGTGTAAACCGCAGAGAATTGTGTCCTTTAAATATAATATGGGGGATAAACACTGAGGGGCACTGAGGGGCGTGTTTAGAAAAGGTTATGAACAGACATACACAGACGAGTTTTTTACAATAACGGGACGCGTAGCCAGAGACCCGCCTGTATATAGACTAACAGATCTCGCCTGTGAAGCAGTGGAAGGCACATTTTATGAGCCAGAGCTACAGCATGTGATCATTGATTAAAAACAAAGCATTTAAAATAGAAAAAATATTGGCCAGAAAAAGATCAGGGCGCAGAAATCTAGTCCTTGTGAAATGGCTGGGGTGGCCTGAGAAATTTAACTCATGAGTATCTGAAAAACATATAGTCGACGTGTGTTAAAGGGCTTGTGCTGGTTGTTTACATGCTCACTTATGAATAGGGGTATATTCGGTGTCAGAGCAAAATGGAGAAGAGAGGATTTTATGTAACATTACCTAGCAATGCTTCAATACAGATATACCCAAACAACAAGATATGGCGTTTCAGGACAAAATTAGCAAAGCCAATCGTTTTGAACGAACCTCATGAAATGGGACTTATTGAGCTCCAATATCCAAGGGTGTGGAATACTCTCTCAGCGACAGATGCTGATGTGATTGTTAGTGGCTCTAAAACACAACAGCCTGTGTTTATAACTCTACCTGTTGGTTTTTACGATTCTATACCTAGAATATTAAAAGAATTTAATTCAAGATTACTTCTTAACACTGCAACAGCCCGCATAAGTTTACAGTATAACCATGTTACAAATTTTGTTTATTTTGTGGGTGCAGAAGGAACTAGTTTCACATTTAAAGGGAGATTAGCAGAAATATTGGGTTTCAATCCAGGGGAGTCGTTTGTGATACCATCCTCCAACAGTTTTTTCAATAAACACTATGCTGCACCACACCCTGCCAACATCCATGGAGGGGGTTATAATATATTTGTTTATAGCAATATTGTGGATTATCAACTGATGGGCTACAGCTATGTGCCACTTCTCCACTTTATAAATATATCTCTAACTCTGGCAGGTATAAGCTCCATATTATTGCAATTAATGTCTCTAAAATCAACACGCTGACGCATTTCAAAAGCATTAAAAGCAGGTTTGTCCCTGACATGCACATGACACCTACCATCAGCAGAAGGGGAGTCAGACACAACCCTAGATTATCCTGCACCAGTCTGTGGGAAATCAACATTTCTACTTGACGATGGCACTTCACACCCAGCTGCAGGCTCGGCAGCACCCACAGCGACACCCCCAGCACCAGAGACAGGGTTACACCTATTCATCAAAGCACCAGCTGAACCACTAGACGATGGCCCTTCACCCCCATCTAAAGACTCAGTGACACCCACAGCAACACCCCCGACACCAGAGACAGGGTTACACATATTCATAAAAGCATCATCTGAACGACTGGACGATGGCACCCCCAGTGACAACAGTAGTAGCAGGCGAAATACACTTACCCCATTTTTTTTACCTTTCTTGTAAGGCCACGTATTATTCTATTTTGTTTTTTAACTAAACGTCTCAATGCAAGATAATCATATTCCATGTTAAACCCGCACGGGGGAACAACATCATCATTCTGATTGTTACATGCATCACACCATGCCTCACGGTCATGTCTGAATTTTTTGGCAGGAGGGGGGGACATGTTACTGGACTGTTAGATGTACACTATAAACACAACTATTATGGCAAACTGTGCACTGGTCAAAACAGTGTCACTGTTGAGTGAAAAATCATTACTATTTTGATTCTGATAACGTTTTCACTTGGTGGGTAAGAAGCCCAGCTATATTACAATACGACAATTGCTTCGCTGTAGCTCATCAATTTTTTTACTTATAGACCTCTCTAATTCTTTAATATAATCTTTAATGATCAAAGCGTGTACTAACACTGTTACACAAATCCTCTACACAGCTACCAACAATGTCACATTGGCTATCTGTTGACTGCCCTGTCTGCACCAAATCACTGCCATTACAAAGATCATAAAGCTCGCGCAAATCGAGCAACTCTGGCAACCCAGGAGCTTCCAACTGTTCTGCCATAAGCTCTTGTAAGCTATTCCTCTGCCACACACAATCAGGTAGTGCCTCAAAAATGTCTAAAGGTGTGTCAGTGAAGTCTATGTTATTAGCTAAACAGAGCGAATCACCAAGCTGCAAAACAGGTAGTGTATATATAATATCTTGTATGGTCTCCTCCTCACACTTTTTTCGCTTGGCTGATTCACATACAGCGCGGTCATCCCTGTGCTGCATCAGAGAAAGCTTGTTCCTTGGCCACTTTTGACCTTTTCAAATTTTAATGCACACACATACACATTTGTTTTTAAGGCATGATAAATAAACGTATAAAAGTATCAAATCACTATTTTGCATAGAATACAGGCGTGTACATGCTGCTCTCCGTTTGTATGGGGAGTTAGAGACTACAAAATCACCCTCTTCTGCAAAGGTGATTCAGCAACAGAGGGAGATGGTACTACTGTTTAAAAATAAAAAAGAAAACAATATAATCAGTTTAGAAAGAATACACCATTTATCGATTATAAAAATATAAAAAGGAAATGTATACAGCTATATATTTAACTATTAAATACAAACTTTCCGTATCAATGAGAGGAATGTTTTCAATATCACTCGACCCACAGCTACCTAATAGATAAAAACTTTAAGCACACGACAACAATTTGAATTTACTAAAACAAGACTATGGATTACAAGAAATAAAAGATATTATGAGATAAAATAAGTACTTGTCTACTCACTGGATTCAAAATCCATTGTTCAAATATCACAAAATGAAGGGGTAAAATGCGTTGGAATAAAAAAAAGCAACAAAAACAGCGCAACAAAACAGAAAGATATAATTAAAAACAATGGGTTAAAAACGGATCGAAATAGGCCCAAAACAGCCCTACAAAAACAGTAGAAAAACCGCGGCAAAACAGATGGGATAAAACCAGGTCGAAATAGTAGCAAAACCACCCCACGAAAACAAAAGAAAAACGCAGTGAAAAATGGAGGGATAAAAACAGATCGAAATAGCCACAAAAAATCAGGAAAAAACGAAGGGTTAAAAACGGAATCGAAATAGCAGCAATCAGACCAAAATCACAACAAAATCGATATGATTATGCTCTTTATAGCTCTTTATAGCTTATCAGCTCTTTATATATATACTATCCTCAGGTTAAACATGCCCAACAAGGTGTTAAAACAAGGTGTTACTTACCTCAGACATGCCCAACCACGTCATCCACGTCACCGACCAATCACGTCGCTAGGGGGCGTATCCAAGGGTACGCATGAGCATGCACACACCAGGCACGCTCATGTGCACGTGATTTCACGCGCACGAGCACTCATACAGTCTTACTGTTACTAAGAGGTGAGCTACAGTAATGTAAGTTTGGTCTAAAGGAGATGATACAGTCTGGTATTTGAAGAAATTCTTTACTGTAAATGTAAAATCATAAAGATCCATGTTTTCTCTCAAGGCTAAAGAAGTAAAAGGAACATTTGAGAATCTGTTGACCATTATAATCAGTTTTACCCTCATTTTGTATAAAAGAACTCCGCTTCTTTTTCCCAAAGGGATTTAAAGAAGAGCTTTTGGTTGTCAATCCCACAAGTCTCAATTCCCCCACGTTGTGCCGTCTTTGAGTCTGTATGCATGAACAAAGGGTGAGACTGCTTTCATTCAATTAACCAGTATGAAGAGTCAAAGCTGCTAGAAGCCAACAGTAAGTCTTAGTATTGTGTTTATGCTTCGATCTTCCAAAAGAAACAGAAACTCACTATATGCAGTTTTGACAGTGCAAGATTAATTCCTGTTCAGAAACAATATCAAAGTGTTTCTGGATGATCAACAATGTGGACAGTTTTTAATTTCCTCCAATTTAATTGAAATAAGCTGTGAAAATTGTTGCAGATATTTAACATGATCACACATACGCGATGAGTATCTTAATTTAGAGATTTAGGGTAATAGTTACAGGGTTAAGAGGTTAAAATGTTCTCACAACTCCAAAGTAACCCGGCAACACCATGAGAAAAAATAACTTGAGAGAGTTGATGACATATGAAAGAGAGGAAGGTGGAAGTGACATCTGTCTGCTGTAAATATCATCACCTCTTGTGTCCCGACACACTTCAGATGTCACCTGCTCCTCTGATCATGTTTCCTCATTAAACACCCCAATAGTAGGGCTCGAATGGAAGAGACACTGAGTTCACGGTTCAGGATCTAAATTGCAGCAGGTTCTTTGCTGTCCTAATATCTCACTCCTACCCTCTGTTGAAAACTATGAATAAAATATTCCCTTTTTACCCAGGTTTTGTCAGCCGTTTGATATACCGCCTTGTTTCTCATTGGAAGACAAAGCTGCGAGCGAGAGAGCGGTGGCTTTGAGGTTTTTGATCGCTTATGTACAACCCTGATGGATTGTTCCTTGTGGTAGCAAAATCTTTAATCAGTGCTCCTCCGATATGTTGGAAAGGGGTGAATCTGAAGAGGTGGGAGAGACAAAAGCTTGAGATAGTTATCAAAGAAACAAACAAGGATGCTTGTTTATACGCTTGACAGGGGCTTCCCTTAGGTTCTCAGGGCTGGAGTACATGGATGTCGACAAGATAGCTGCCATTTGAAAATGTGCTGGAAAATGTGATGGAAGGATTGCTTCACATGTGCACGCACACACAGAACATTTTGCTCACTGACAGTTTGAGAGGTATCATTGAATCAAGGATGCAGAGAGGGGGCAGAAGAAGGCAGGTTTCTGTCCATTCCCACTCTTCTCTGTATATGACTGACAGACTGTATAACATTTAATGAGAGACGTATATTTTGCCACTTTCTCTGTCAGTTCACCCCCTTTCATAGTGGCTCACATGTCGCTTAGGTGCTACAAGTACGTGTCTGGTTTGTTTGGAATTGCTGAGGCGAGGGATGTCAAAGCCTCAAAAAAGATATATCAAAAGCCAAGAGGCAGGGGCTGTATTAGTTGGGGGATGGTGTCTATCCATTTCAAGTTGTGAATTGAGTCTACAATTTACTCCAACATGGAGGGTGGTGAAACCCCAACTCTGTGATCTCCCCTTGAGTCAGACCCTCAGAGACCCAGCAGAGGCTGTGATCATCTTGGACCCCAAGTATGCCTGCAGACTCTGCTTCCCAGTTCTGATCTCCCACATTTTCTTTTGTCTTATTGCCACAAGTCTTCTGTAGTGAGGTGGTGTGTTTGTACCCATGATATTCAAAGACACCTTGTTATTGATAAAGAAAAACTCCATTTGAGAAATGGGCATCTCCAGTAGCTGATCTGTGTTTGAATTTTTCTAAACAGGCCTGTTTGTTACCTGCTGTTGGAAACTGATCACAATGCTGTCACTCACTGTTTATTTTATTGATTGACAGCAAGTGTTTCTTTCACCAACTAAATCTTTTTATTTCACACTTAGTTTCCAAGCTGTTCCTAAATTGATAGGTCAAATACTTCATTATGATGTGACAACCCAAAGACTCAGAAAACCCCCTTTGAAAAAGTGTGAGTGTTAATCAGAAAAAGCAAAGCTTTCTTCTTGCTCTTTGGAGAGGTGACCTTTTGGAGAAACAATGATTTCATCAGACGGAAAATGAAATATGATATTGATTAAGAGTGAAACTAGGACATGATAGAGACACTGACAGAGGCAGACAAGATGAGCTGCATGGCTGAACATCATTCAAAGGCCACTTTTTGACTGACAACACATACTGTAGCAATTTAACCACAGGAATCAGACTAATCATGAGCTCAAGCTATTGTATGCTATGAAGCATGTTTTTTTTTAGACATCTCTGTTTTATATTTTGACAAAAAAAAAAAAAGATTTTTAAATACATGATTCTACACCACTTTGAGCATTTTCTGTTGTTAAATAGAAAAAAAAACATATTTCCATGACAACACCACAGTTATCCCTATTCCTTAAGCAATAAAATGACTGAGGAACAAAAAAAAATGTACACAGCATCTATCAAATTTCGCATGAGCACATATCAGCCCACCAGGCAGATCAATTTTCTGCCCGACCTCATCAGGTTTAAAGAGGTGAGACTCGGCTCTCAGTCCATTAAGCTCATTAGGAAATGAGTGAGAAATGCTATGTGAGAAGGGAGTAATCTGAGAAAGTGTACGGTGTGATATCTCAGCTTCAAAGCCCACTCTCCCTCTCTCTCAGCCTCGATCCTGTCATCCATGTACACTGTGTAGATTACTTCAAGCATGTACATTATTCTTTTCATCTGACATGACAAAGGTTACAGGGTTACAAATTGTTTTGATTAATTTTACAGTGATGTTTTTTGACATGGGTTTTACATTTATACAGCCTGTTCAATTCCCAGGTCACCCTGCAATAGCTTAAAACACAGCAAGTGGAAAATAAAATGTAAATGTCTGATGAAAAGAGCTCTTAATTTGTAGTTAATTAGTCACATATGCAAAGAAAGGTGGGTAAGTTAAATGCCAATTAGTAGCATTTTAAATGATCAAAGAGGTTTGACCATCAGCATTTTGATATGTACTTTCAAAGCAACAAATATGTCAAAACATCTGTGCCCAAGCTAGAAGATAAATGACTGAAAAAACAAAAACAGAATGCTTCAGCTGAATTCCTCACCAAATCCTGAAAGGGAGAGCAGATTACTCAGTTTTTTAGCTTGGAATGACCTACCTGATGAGATCAGGCTCCCAACTTCACCAATTATTATCAAATCTGGGCTTGTGTTATTTTTGTTATTTCAATATCATTTTCACTTGTTACTTCCTAATCCTCTTACTGTACCATATTCTAGACTTGATTTAATGATTTTTTTGCCTTTGTCTTTTTTGGCTTGGCCTTTGAAAAGTGCTGTACAAATAGAGATTGTTCTAAACCCTATATGTCTATCTAATCCCGTTTGATTAGAGGATTGACAAATTCTGCTGGCATGAAACCTAATTTACCCACTTTTGCAACAAACAGCATTTGCACAAATGTGGAGATAGTCAACATCAGGCTAAAATATGCTGCTGCATCAATATTACTGACTACACTACTATTATTATTAACAGATCAGCTTTCATAAACCTATTCCAGTCATGATAGGCAATTTTCTTTCTTTTAAGAGTGTGCAGTGAACAAGACGAAACAAAACCCTGCCCTTCATTTCACCCTTCATACATGCATATGGAACAAACACAGTTTTCTAATAATGCATATTTGCTTAAATACCATTCAAACATTAAAAGAAATGAATACAAGCAAAAAAAACAAGGAAAAAGCAAAGAAGATAATCAGGAAAAGAAAAGACATACAGAAGCTGTGAAACAAGACCATGGCAATTATATTTGCTTTCAGCAAACATCCTTGCATGCTATCTAATTATGATTCAAGGTCATATACATTACACTGTATAAACAAAAGACACTTACCAACTTTGAACTCATGTTCCAGTCACAGCCATAATTGAATATAATGCACTTCTCAATGTATTTCATTACGAGAGCCCATACTCTTTCATCCATACACGTGCAAACATAATAAGTGAACTACACATAGATGCTCTGGTTCCAATTCATATGCTAAATAGGGAAATGACGGTAAAGAAAAGGTAATTAGAGAAGGAATGGTGAAAGGAGCAGGGGAGAGGTAGTGAAAATTAGAAAAGTGGAAGCATTCAAGCAGAGAGATTGAGGCATTTTAGAAAGACAAATACACACACACACATACACACACACACACACACACACACCCCAGATACAGAACAATAGCATCTCCGGGGTCGAGTCCCAGACAGATGTTCTTCTGCAAAGCAAATGCTATCACACTCTGTAAAATTATTAATGGGGAGTCAAATGGTATTTCAAAAATAACACATTACTGAACCAACCAAACTACCTCCTTCATATTCACCTGGATTACCATAAAACACTCACAACACACACACACACACACACACACACATACAGTCACAGGCACTTGCATGCTTGCATACAGCCAGCAACAACTGATGGAAATGCCAGTCTTGATCTGGCAATCTGGTGAAAATAAATTAAGAAAAACGTCAGTCGTCTGTGGAAGTTCTGATAAGGCTGCCATCCTTCTCCAGTCAGGCCTGTTGCCTGTTGGCGTTCTCTAGCTGCACAGAAGCATCAGTTTAGATAACAATATCCTCTCATGTTCTTCTACACATCAGGTGAGGCTTTCCTTCTATCAGTTGGTCTCAGCTCACCTTGCTTAGTTGCACTGTATCTTGCTAAGTAAAAGTCTATTTTTCTACTTTCTTTTGCAGATTAATTAAATACTTGGTGCCTGGTCTTTCCTGAGAAATAATTAAAGTTTATCCAAACAGGAGTAGAGGTTTTGCTTAAATATGTGTAGAAACAAAGCATTTTTTTATCACATTATCCACAGATGTCTGAAAAACATCTGAGCAGCTACAAAATCGCTTGCTTTCCTAGAATGAAGTAGAGCTTTTCAGTACAAAGCAAGTTCCCCTCCATCCAGCCACAAATGCTTAAGTGCACATCAAGTGAAGGATTTTGTGTCTCCGGTAGCAGCAGCTGTTACTTTGAAATAAATAGAAGAACTACATAGTTGGCATGAAGAGCAGCAGCCTCTGTGGATTAACAGACAAAGAAATTTTCACTTCACAGTTGCGAGAACAGAATTTACCCAGATTCTGTCTCCCTGTTGAGTCTTTTGACTCTATTAGTGTCAACTCTAGTTTTACTTAAATGTGAAGAAACTCCTCTTAAAGACTATATACAATATATGCACATTAACCCAATCTATCCAGTCCTATACCAGGAATAGGAATTCCCAGGAATTACATCCATATTGAAAGATTCTGCACCTCAAGATTTATGTGCCCTTAATGTAGCAAGCGAGAAAGTAAGGGTGTGGTGGCTGGAATGGTGGATGGCCATGCAACATGTATGACTTTCATGATGGTGGATCACCTACTTTAAATTAATTATTTTCCTGGTTTTATAAGGCATGTCCATTCTCTTTTGAAGGGAAAACATATGTTTGTTGATCAGTCTTACATTTGAGGTTTGAGCTCTCAAAACAGTGACACAAACACAAACAACTTCCTAGATAAATTAAGATATTTAATCATATAGATAAATGTCTGAAGAATACATGGTGCAGAAAATAAAAGAATGAATAAAAGATCTTTAAATGATAATATAAATCTTAACTCAGTGGCAATAGTGAATTGAAGCATGGCTTAGGTTATAATAATGGAGGGATGCTATGGGCTTTAACTTCTCTATGGAAGTTATTTCTTATTTTATCTGGCTTGATTTGAAGAGTTGTCTTTTGTTGGCTTTTTGTTATTTGTAGTGATTCTTGGTTGCAGATAAAACAGTGGCTGCTCTTCTTCTTTAGTTAAGCTAGAGTAATTATGTTTTATTATAGCGCAACTTCAAAAGAAAATCTTAAGCCTTAAAACGTGAGACTTGTTGCAAAATAAAGCAAAAACTTGAACTTGTTTTAATAAAAGATTAAAATGCGCACATACTTGATTGACAAATACGAAAGAAAACTAATAGACGTCTTTAAGGAAAATAAAACTGGGAGCTTAAGCAGAGAGGAAGCTCCTTACTTGAGTCTATGGGAGGGCCAGCCTGTCTGGATTTGTCCCGTCCCATACTTATCAACACAGTCAGGACAGGTGGAGTTTTGGACATGTTTGAAAGCGTTTTGCCCTGAATTCTGTATATTTAATTCATTTGTCTCAAAAGACACATGGTTAGAAACCTAAGATGGCAGATCATGTCTTGGTGACATGAAATAGCTGATTTTTATGATCTCTTAAATTAGTGAACACTTAGGGATTAAATTTAGTTTACGTACATAATTTTACTCTTCAGGTGATTATGGCCAAATCTTTTCATGTCAAACGTGTAGATATCAGTGTATTGTAAAACCACTCAGAAAACATAGTTTAGCATAAAACATTCAACTTAACTCTTATTTCATGATATAAAAACATTTGACCTGACATTCTTCATTGATTTAACTATCGAAAACATAATACAATGGTGAAGTAAAAGTTAAGACAACAGTTAGGTGATTTTAAGCATAACATTTGTAGTGACCAGATTAAACATTCTGAAACACATGGATTTAAACATAAATTCAACAGGACCTTTCTTTAAACATGTCTCTAACATTTCCAAAAATATAAAAGTGTATAATATGTAACACATGTGCAGAGGTTTAAAGTAACAATTTAACACAGCTCAAACTATGTGGGGTTAAAAGTCTTATCTCAGTCATTTGAGGGTAGTGTTGTTGTCATGTTGTCACATGGTGAGAAATGTTTTATCCCTGAATTTTAATATTTCACCAATGGCTCATTGTACAGCTATCGAAATTATACCATTCTTTATACAATTTTATGATAAGCAACATTATATGGCTTATATACTGTTGGACAGCTTAATTCACTGCAACTGAAACCTGGCTGGAATAGGACCTATACATGAGAAGTTAGCTAAGGAATGTACTTCAGATTTACAACAGTATCTGGAGGTAAGTGGAATCCCAAAAGGGGAGTGTCTCTCCATGTTTAATGTGGAGCTATCTTGTCTTTTCTCCGGTTCAAATGACCCAAAGGTCATTTAAATAGTCCAGTCATTAATTTAGTTCTTTTATCAGCAATGGTCTCTTCAGGAAGTCTGGTCAACCTCCATTCTGTCAGACCCCCACTGGGTAAGGAGGTCAGTTCTCACATCCTTGTTGCCACTGAGTATGCACCTTTTTATGAACAATCCTGTTGTCAGTGGGGCTCTTAAGATTTGAGGCCAATTTAGAATTCATTTTGAAAACAGCCCTCTCTCAAGGCTCCTATTTTGCTTAATGCTCTGTTCCTGTCCTCCCTCATCAACCTGACATTCCAACTGTGGGTTAGAAAAGGTGTGACCTGTGGTTCCTCTGATACCTACAGGTCAAGAGTTTTGTTGGAAAATCTCTCTCATTTCTCTCCATCTCTTGAGAAACAGCTGGAACAGTTGGATAGAGGAATGCTTGGAAACTAACCAATTGCTAAAGGTTGTAGTATGTATTTTATACAAGACAATTCATGCAGCTGCATCTCCTTCCCTAGATCACATAAAGTAGCAATGGGAAGAGGAAATGGGTTCACAAATATCAGAAATGTCTTTGCAGTTCACAGTTGGTCAGGTTCATTCCTCATCAATATGTATCAAGCACTGGCCACATACACATTAAATCTTGTCTGTTGATAGGGTTGCCTATACAGTGCTCTACCTTAGATATAAGTACACATCTTAGATTTTTTCAGCTGTTCAAATGGGTCTGGTGTTGTGCTTTCCTGGTTGGAAAAACAACCTAGCCAATAAGAGCTAGGAGGGATTATGATTGCCAGAGCCAGAAAAATTGAGTCAACATGAGAAATGTTAACAATTTTTAGGAACCACTAGTTCTAATTGTCAACCATCAATAATGTCGTCAGGATGGACATGTCTGACTGAAGATCAGTTTCTATATCCAAAACAGATAACAGCTAACATGAAGGCAATGTCAGACTGAATAAATGAATGAAAATTAAATATTAATTTAGACTAATTATCAGGCTAAATTACATCTTTCTCATCTTATAATTGGTTTCATCTGTATGTTGGAACAAAGTGATTGTAGAATATCTGAATGTCCTTTTTTGCTGCCTCTCCCAACAAGCCACTTTGATGGCCTAATGATTACCTCCATTGTCATTGAAAATACTACAGAGATTGTGCACCCTGCCATGATACCAATTGTCAGGCACTGTCATGCTTTGGTAAGTACCAATCCAATATTGTGAAGCATATTAAAATTTGCACATTTTGTCTTGAAAATGGGCTTTAACATGATTTTGGTGGCATTTTGTACACAGAAGAAAAAAAAATCTACCCGCAGAGGGCTGTATGGTGCTGAGCCAAATGCTTCTTCCAGGTCTATTACACTGCATGTTTCTTGGCTGGATGATCAAAACACCCTGAGAAGCCATGTAGTCCTGTATTTTGTTCAGATGTGTCAAGAAGTTGGTTCATAATTAGTTTTTTTGCATTTGTAAGTGATTTATTTACCTGTGGGATGTCAATTAAAGGCACTTACAAGCATACTGGTAAAAAGACATCTCTTCCTACTGCATTATAACTGCTCCTGGTCTCAACCATTACCACGGATTTTCTTCTCAACACCTGGAGCACCTCTGTTAATCTTCCAGATGACCTTGGAGTTGGCATCATTTTACATTTTGGTGGGCAAAAATCCATTTTGTGTTCTGGATCATCTAAAAAACATATTAACTTCCAATTAATTCCCCAGTCTGTGTATATTTCACAAGGTGTTTTGTATGCCCTGCTTTGTTGCTTTACAGGGATCCTTACAGAGCTTTGTCCCAGCTGACACTTTTCTCAAGATTCTTTCCCTCTTCAATGCTATGAAATGACTCAGGTTCTCTTGTAGCTCACTTATACCTTGTTTGCCTTCCTCCATAACTTTTTGAACTTCATTCTTGAGTGCACTAGGGCACTTTATTTTGGTTATGACTTAAACTTCCATAAGTCTGAGATTGCTCTTTCTGTTAATAAACTCCAGACTTCTCTGTTTCATTGCCATATCATAGATAGAATCACCCATTTTATCTTGTTAACTCTCTCATGCATAGTGGTCACTTCAGTGGACAGCTATTCAAAAGCCGTTTTCTTAGATATGCATGGGTTTTGATTAGGGATGCACGATATTGGATTTTTTGCCGATATCCGATATGCTGATATTTCCAACTCACTGTGGCTGATTGCCCATGCTGATACCAATATATGCGCATATTTTTTTCCAGCTGGTTGAGGAGACTATTAGGCATGCAAGCT
This sequence comes from Thunnus thynnus, assembly GCF_963924715.1. Classification (NCBI taxonomy): domain Eukaryota; kingdom Metazoa; phylum Chordata; class Actinopteri; order Scombriformes; family Scombridae; genus Thunnus; species Thunnus thynnus. The sequence goes on from NC_089538.1 coordinate 5,516,526, forward strand.
TAGATTGTACTAAGTATGATCAAGAAAGACAATATATTAAAGAGGAACTTAGGAAGACTGGAGTTCAGGAGTTCAGCAATAAAACTTTAATGAACCTGCCAAGTGGGTGGAGTGGTAGAGTTTTCTTTGAGTTTATTAGACAGACAGGATTAATGTGTAGGATTTAATCTCTGGTCCACACTCCGGAGCAGAAGGTGGCGGTAATGCACTTAATATGCTGGTTGCCAACCGCCGTTATGAACGGGGTTTTTTGGGTTTTTTTTTTTTTTTTTTTTTTTTTTTGCACAGAGTGGTACATCCTGTCAGCCGAAGTGTTTCCTATCTATGCAGCCGAACATAGCAGCTCCGCGACGGACTGCACCACTATGACGGTTCCCGTGCTTCCTCCGCAGGCTCCACTTCACTCAAGCTGCCCGTCAGACCCACTGCTTCTGCCCACTTAAACCTGAATAACAAACTGGGGCTTGGTGCTCTGTTTGGATCCACATGGAGAGCCGGGGCTAACGTTAGCTGGGAGGCTAGCAGAGGCTAGCTGGCTGTGCTTCCCTCCGGTCATGCTGCAGCTAACACTCACTAGCCTCTCAACTAGGAGAGGGACCGCCAGGGTGGCACAGTCCGTCGAGGGAAGTGCAGTTTGGAGGCGGAGGAGAAGGCGACATATCGGCCTCTCATAATCGGCAGAATTCGCAGATGCTGATATATTTCATTTTAGAGCTATTATCGGCCGATACCGATGACGTGCCGATAATATCGTGCGTCAATAGTTTTGATGGTATAGTTGCACATCAGCCACCACAGTGGATCCTAGTGTGTCATCCCATACACTGCTATCCATTGGCCAGCCTTTGTAAGTGCAACACAAATTTCTCAAAACCAAGATGGCTGCTGGCCGGCCGGAAACGCTCAGCAGTTCAGGAATATCTTGCCAGTCCTTCTATGGTAGCAGGCCCTTGCAGGTAAATAAAAATTTGTAACATCAAGTAACAACTAAGGAGTAATACAATTGTTAAAATTTCCAAGTATTGATTTTATGCTGGGAGAAAATGACGATTAATAATCTGTCCACTAAGTTGGACATCATGCATCGCTGACTATATTTCAACTACAATTATACTATTACTGTGACTTTGTTGTTCTTGAAAATACTTCATCTGCAGTAACTTTTTTGTTATTTACGTTACATACGTTATTAGAATGTAACTTGCAGTTTTAGGGGGCTAAGGATACTGAGGGAGCTGAGGATGCTGAGGGGGCTGAGGGGTTGAAGATCCTGAGGATACTGAGGGGGATAAGAATGCTGAGAGAGCTGAGGATGCTGAGGGAATGCTTGGCACCTCAAAAGAATGTCTGGATCTTCTGCATTTCAAGTCATCTGTAGCTCCTGTGCTAATAAATGCAATAAGACAGAGGGGAGAAGCTGAGGAGTCAGGAACAAGGTTCAGTGGTTTTGCATTGCATTGAACAGTATTAGAATATGTTAAAATATGTTAAAACATTAGTTTAACAGCTTTGAAAATATATATCATTTTATAGTTTTCAAATAATATACAATTTTATTCATTGGTTTGTTAAATACATATTCCTAAAGTTGAAAACTGAAACGCATGCTGTCCACCTGAGTGGACATGTTAAAAACTCCTTGAAAAATGCATGCTCAAAAAAAATGAAGTTCAAATATTTTTTTCATGGCTAAAGGGGAATAAAAACACTCAGGAAAAAAATCCTGACTGACGTTGTCATAATTCATGCCTGAAAGGGTTAAAGCCAGACGGTTATTACACAAGTGTACTTCTGTACTACTACTACTTCTGAAAATCTACTGCAATGGGGTTGCATATTGCATATTCTAGGAAACAATAAGTGAGGGTTAAAGTAAATTGAACAAACTCATTTCCTTCACCATACATGCACTCAGTTTTTTATGATGTTATATTTACTTATTTTAACATTAAGTTAAATATATATAAAATAAGTTATTATGATGTCTTTCCAATTTGGACACCAGAATTATAGCAAATCAAAACAATAAATCTCTAGGATTTACCTGTTTCACTAGAACAGACAGCAGCTCAGTGTCCCAATAAATTACATTTATACAAGTCTGGCTCTGGGGAATATGATTTACATCCACTGCCAACATTCAGTGCCATTGTACAAAGTAGTGTGTTATTTATGTTGAATGGCCAACAGTAATGACATGGAGGAACAGGAGCTAACAAAACATGGCTGTTCTTACACAGAATGTGTACAGTACAAGGCTCAATAGTCATGTATATCCATAGTGTTAAGCAGAAGGTGAGCCAAATAGCCAATACTCTACATGCACATCTTTACAGCTCTTCAGCTTTGTACGATCCTCTTACAGTAAATCTCTTCCCTACAGGGTTCTCCTAAGTGATAACAGTCCAAAATGTCCTCTCTTGTGACAATGGAGCACCCAGCAGATCTAACCTGTCCCTCTGTCAAATACTGTATGTTGACTGCCTTTGAAGCCATGACACGCTCCAGAGTGGCCACAACCATCTAGGTGAGTTTGTCTATCTGCCTCACAATGCATTCCTCCTTCTGACTTGATATAGTGGTCTCTCCTCATCTTCCACACGGACATGCCACACACTCTAAGCTTGTTCACCTCACCTCCGACTGGGCTGCCAACAGCACTGAATACATCACTTTGGTTTCTCCTACAGATTCCATGCCATCATGCATTTAATATGCTATCCTCTCATGTTAGCCAGGTTCTGTGTGTATGGTGTGCGGCTCCAGCTGTTAGCACTGCAGGTGGTACAGGGAAGAGGATTCAGGTGCAAAACAGAAGAGAATATATCAGCATCCATTTACAGGTGTGCGCAGGTGACAATGATTATTTGCAAAACATGTTTTGTGTCCATTGAACTGTCATTACTTTGGCCATGATGCTTTTTTAATCAAGGGCAATATAAACACATTTACTCAGATTTTTGTTCTCCCACTAACTGGTATCGACCAACAACATTGTCTAACTGCACATATGGTGCATAATTGTTCAATTACAATTCACTTGTAATTTATGTGGTCAAAAATGTACAGATAAGGCTTTTAAGTGACCATATGGCTTTATTAACAAAGCTTGCCACTTAGAATTTGCTTTAAAACTCATCCCTAAATTGTCACAAAGTGTCCTTCAAACATACTGCATGTCACTGTGAAGCACAGCACTGAGCAGCAGACTGAGCTTATGCAGTTTACCTTTATCTTCATGGACAAGGGTAAGATAAGGGCAGAAATATTAAAGCAAAACTGTCCGTCTGTTGTGGTGTTTTATTTTATTGTTTTGCTGATCTTTGCTTTAAACAACTATCCTCCTCTCTCTTTCTCTCACTCTCTCTCTCTCCCCTCCTTTCTATCTCTTTCTATCTATCTCCTGTCTGCGTTGTGAGTACCGTAGTTAGTGGATCGCTGTGAAATGCCAGCTGTCAGAGTGACATACGCAGTGTCACCTCTGTGCAGTCACGTCACCGAGGCGACAAGCTGTCAACATGTGCATGGGTGTATGCGTGATAGAAAGAGAGAGAGAGTGGGACAGAGTGTGTGGGTGTTTGTACTGCTATACTTGAGAGGACGAGTCAGTGTTTGTAGTGTCAGGCTTTTTAAGAGAAAACAGGTTAGGATCAAATTAGAGCCAAGGATTAAACATGTATTGGTTGTGGGGCAGAGATGACAAAGTGCATAGTATAGTGAGATATATGTAAAGCACATAGCTGAGGGTCGAGGGGAGAGCAGCTGCCTGAGGTGAAGGGAGGAAAGGTCAGGACTGAAATGGACAGTGGGAGGTAGTGGGTAAAGGAAGGAGAGGAGCCAGATTGGAGAGCAGTAGCAGTGGAGGAGTAATGAATAAACAAGAGATAAGAATGGTAACGAGAGGAAGGGGCGAGATAGAGACACCAAGTGCATTGTCAGGAAGCACAGTTTGAATGAGAGCAAACAAGGGTGGGAGAACAAGAAAAATATAGAAGAGAAATGCAGAACATAAGGTCAAAAGACCAGACTGAAAGAACAAGAGCTGAATAAAAAGAGAGAAGTGGAATTCACTCTTGAAAAGCTAAAAGGGAGGACAGAGCGACGGGATTAGAGTGACTAAGTGAGAACAGGAGATAAGGACAGCAGTGAAGTAGAAGGATTAAAAACAGTGGGACAAAGGGAGGATAGATGTTGGGATTTGTTATGGCTGAGGGAGGAACATGAACCACTGACCAACAGAAGAATTTGAAGAAGCTTCTTTACCAAGGCTGAGAGTAATTGCACTTTCACACAAAAACCCTGAGTTTGACTCAAGGCAATGGACCCTTGTTCATCCAGTGTTTTACCAACTGGTTTATCCGGGCCCACAGCCATTTCACCATCTGAACTTCAACATGCAGAAATGTGGGCAGAGAGGCATTATAATTGCAGGCAAATCATTTGTCTTTTTCAAAGACTTTAAATATCTGTAGACTCACAAACATAAAGGAGTACGTTACCCAAATTCATGTAGATTATTAATATTTAGCTGCTAATGCAATAGAGAGGAGATAATATATGTGCACATAATACACTTGTACTTGTAGTCTAAATATTAAGCTGCTGGTTTGAATCGGGTATTGTGACATATCCTTTTCCATTCCTCTTTGATAATTTCTGTGTTATGTCATTATAGCATGCAACACATGATATTTATTTAAATCTGCCAATAATTATATGGTAAATATGGGGCATAGGACCATGTCCAGAAAAAAGATTACATTTGTGTTTCTAAAATATTATTCCTGATCTGTAGATATTTGAAAAACAGGTATTTTTTTTGGAATATCATCTCAGTGGTTTTTCAACTTGTTTCAATATTACCTTGTTTATGTAATACCTTTAATACCAGGGGAAGAGTTTCATGACAGTGTGATAAAGCATTCATGGAGACTGACTGTGTCCTTTTGAAGAGCAATCGTTTAGCCTGACAATATTTGATCTACTCTTGGAACAGGGAGCCAATTTATTGAACACCTATTTCAAAATAAAATTACTCCAGAGTCCATGTTAAGTTTTAACCTAATATTTTTGTATGACATTATGCCCCATCTGGGAAATCATTTCTGGGGGAAACACGATGAGAATGGAGCCAAATCAATTTTGTTCAGGAGGAAATGGAGATTCATAAATAATGACAGAGTTCTTGGTAGGAATGGCTGGTCCAGCAGTGAAAATCTGGAAATTGATTTCCATAATGATAAAGACTAAATAAATAACCAGTGTAACCTTTAGAATATCTTCTGAGCATTACAAGCCACACACTGTAGCGACTGTCCACTTGAGATTGAAATCTTTAACAAAACTGGAGTAACCGTTTTTCTGCAAGTCCTCTGGTGGCATTTGGCTTATTCATGAACGCCAATCACTCCTGGGGTACCTGACCCAACCGTTCATGAATACTAATGACCACAATATGATAGGGCTGCAATTCACTTCCTTAGCAACCAAACAGAAGGGTAGAGTAGATATGAAAATAAGGCGACTGGCAAGTCAACAGAATGCCCCGACACCTCTCTGTAGTATCAGACGACAACACTTTCCCTCGGGGTCCGGGAAAAAAACCGAATGACTTTTATTTACCTGGGAAGAGCTGAGGTGCAGATAAGTGCAAAATGAGGAGGAGGGGGCGTGTGGGGAGAAAGACAGAGAGTTAGGGAGAGTGGGAGATAATGATGAAAGGGCTTTTTTAGCCCCAAGAAGGCAATGAGTCATCCAATCGTGCGTCCTGACTCACTGAGGCCAGGATACATTCACAGCCTCGGGATGTCTTTGGTCACCGTGGTTACTAGGCACCCGGGTTACGACATGTTGAGAAAGAAAGTAGAGTGGAAAGTTGTATGTCTTTATTTACATGTATGTAACAATACATACTTCCACAACAGTAAGACACTGACATTCACCGAGGAATATATAGGTCGCTGAAAAGCAGTAGGCAGCGTTTATAATTGCTCTGCAGTTGGCTGTTATTTCAGTCTCCAGAGGGAAGATGAGTTGTCAGTATTGACATACAGACTCTGAATGACAGCCCCGCCTTCCTCTCCCTCTGTCTTTCTTTTTTCTCTCCTTCTCTCTCTCCCCTGCCATCGGCCAGCATCTCCATCTCTCTGTGTGTTCCATTGCCTTATAATGAAATTCATTACTGTTACAGATAGGAGAGTAACACCCGTTTAGAGATCTGTGTAGAAAATCAATCTCAGGCTGGTTCAGTGTGGGGAAAGTTCACTGAGGTTTCTCTCTCTCTGTAGTTGTGGTTTCTGTCTGCGGCCTCTCCAGCTTTGGTATTTGCTGTTATCAGAAGGGGGATTCTTGCATTGGCAAGATGATACTTTCTTTGACCTTGGGCTCCTTTGGTATATGACTGTGGTGCCATCAATGCTGAGCACAAATAAATATAGAGTGTTAGGACAACTCTTTGATTTAAGAGATGATATTCAGACATGGTATTCAGGTTGAGTGCCACTACCTACATTGATTTCTGATGTAAAAAAGAAGGAAAAGCAGCATCAAGGTCATAGTCTGGCTCCTTAAAAAAAAAAAAAACAACTGGAGAAGGAGATGAAAGTCAAAGGTTTACTCACTGAATAATTTTTTAATAGGGCCTTAGGGAACTGATAATAACAAATTCACTGCTGTATGTGATGAGTAATTCAGTCTTATGTAAACAGTCTTGTACTTTGGTGTTTTTCCTTGTCTATTCTTTTATTGAATCTTATAAGCTCATGATTCATCTTGTTCAGTATAAATTCCGAAATGCTTCTGAGGTCTCTTGGTTTAACAGACTGACTGGAATAGAACCGCAACACAAAATAAAAAGCAGATATGCTTTCAAAGACGGTTTGAGCCAACTTCTGCTCCAGGCAATTTTAAATAGTCTTTCTTCCATTAATTTTCGGTGCAAAATAAAGCTACAGTATGTCATTTCAAAACTGACATGCTGACTTAAATAATGACTTTTTCATTGCTATTCCAGAGCTTGTTCAAAAATCACTCTGGTATCAAAAATAAGCCAACAAAGCTGTAGAAAATAATTACGAACAAGCTTGATTTGCTGCAAATGAATAATTTAGGCTGCAGAGACTTTAAATGTTCATATTGGAGAAAGGACATTAATTAGTGTGACTAATTGTGTTATATTTTCTTGCTTAAACAGGCACAATTGTTATTCAAAATGTCAAGAGTTAGAGTAAACAGATACAAATACACACTGTACGATTTGGTTTGGGTTGTGGGATCAGAATATTTAATTCTGCCAAATGATTCTGCAATGTTAGAGCAAAAAAGAACAGCAAAAAAAACAATTATTTGAGTCTGCAATTGTATTGATTTTTGCAGTTGTGTACCAATACATGCTTCCTAACCATTCCTTTACAGTAACCATATTTTGCGGTGCAGAAAGAGAAATGCTAGTAAGCAATAATAAAATAACGTAATTGCCACACTAAATCAAGACTTTCTGCCTCTTTAGAATGTTAAACACTTACAACACCAGCGTGAAAGTTCAAAACAGCACGACGGTGTGACAGGTTTTATTAAGAGTCTATTTCTTGAATAGGATCGGGGGAAAAAGTCCTTGAAATTCTAGTCCGACAGAGACAAAGACGAGCCATCCTTAATTCATTTCTTTTCTTCATGCTTCCCATTTCCATCTGAAGAGCTCGTCTGAGGGAAGTGACCCTGCTTTTCAGTAACTGTGACTGTAAATGTGTGATTCAGAATCCTGGCCTTATCAGCTCCCAGAGACTAAAATAGGGTCCATCACTCTGCCTGCTTAATGCTCACCCCCGCACCTTCAGGGACAGTCATGGAAGTTTGTCACTGCTTGTCAGCTCTTCCATCAAATCCCCCGAGGGCTCAGCAGTCACAAACTAAAACTATGTTTCATTTCCTTTTTAAATCCTGTTGTAAGGTGACAAGTCAGGATGCTTTTTATTAGCTGTACTTTCTAGTTGAAGAGGAAGGAATAAATACTTATTTTATGAGTGACTCTCAAATGATCGATTGAATTACTGCAAACATTCTTTCAGAACAGTGCCAAAAAGAAATCAATAGTTAAAGGATATGATGAAAGAAAAGATGACTCTGACATGAACAGTTTGACTCCTTAGTTATGACCACATCATGATCATTGTCCTTGCCATCCTTTTTCAACTTTGTAATTAGGCCACACAGTCGCAGTGGTGCTATCACTAGCTTCGCATTTTATCTGTGGTTGAGGATGAAACACCGCACTCAGAAAAAAAAAAATCTCGACCTTCAGTTGAGTGGTTTGTTTATGTGCTGCTGTAGCAAGTGGCTTGATTTAATAATCTCACTGATGTTACTATCTCTTTACTATTCCTCCAGTATTTTTCTGACACAGCCTCTGCAGGTGGTAGTTAGCTGCTGTAAATAAATGACAAATATTCCTTTGGCAAATGTCTCAAGACTAATTGCAAAATATGGCAAAACTCAAATGACAATGTGTATGTTTTGAAAGTTTTCTGTTGCAGAAAATATATTCCGAAAACATCAAGTTGTAAAAAAAAACAACCCTTGGCAAACACAATTGCCAGTTCATCTCTGTATTCAGTTTGTTAAAGCAAAAATGCAGAGCAGCAGAAAGGTTATTCTAGCCAACATTTTCATCAACTAACAGTCCATGTAGGTACATGATGATTCACAGAGACTCTCAGACTTTTCACTGCTTTAAAATAATCTTTTTTGCATATACAGTATTTCAGACTTAGTACAGCCTTCGAGCTCATCAATTTTGAGAGGTGAGCAAGAACTCTTCAATGCAGCTGATTAAATGCACAAATTGAATACGCCATTTTCTCATGTGAAAAAGCAAAGTATCCACTTTGGCTTACAATAAAGCCAATTATTTATCTTTAGATTATTATTAGACAATAGTGGGAGGGAGAAAAGGGTATAATATGCAACAAAGTTCTGCTGCTGAAATCAAGAGAAGCGACACCTGTGAGTTAGTTCAGGCAGCCCAACTTGAGCTGCTGCACTACTTATATGTCATACTCCCCTCACTGTAACATATATCCAACATGCCATTTGATCATGGTGCGTCCACCTGCAGACTTTGAGTCTATCTCTTGGAGGTTAGTATCGTCGTTTTCCACTCCCTGCTGTGTGAGATCAATATTTCCTTGTGGGCAGTGACAAGGTCAGAGCCTAGATGCCAGACACCAATGCTGTACATATTCTATATTTAAATAATAATCTACTTCGGGTGAGTTGGCTGAATGAACCCCGGATGTTGGGTTCGATGCGAGGCCAACAACCTCTTATTGAATGTCTGCAAAACCAAGGAGCTGGTTGTAGATTTTGAGAGGACACAGCAGAGGATCTACACACCTTAAGACAGTTGACAGTTGGTGAAAAAGGTGAGGCAATACCTTTATCACTTCAGACAGTTTAAGAAATTCAGAGTCTCTCAGGGGGTCCTAAAGACCCGCTACTCTCATCCCATCCCAGCATTCCAGCTTCTACACTGCTGTTAACGCCTCTGTAGCCACAAGGCAAACACAGAGAGACTAAGAAATAGCTACTTTCCTCAGGCCATCAGAATGATGAACTCAGTCCTCTGACCTCTGTATATCCTCAGCCTTGTCTAACAAACCATCTCTGAATCCTCTGCACTGCCCTTCACATTTGAATATTTGCACTTGAGCATATACAAAATGTTATTGCATCTTTTTTTCCGTACATACAGAGATAGAGACTCTGACATATCATATGTACATTTTACATTTTTATTTATACTGACAAATTGCCACCCACAGACTGGGCTAGACAAATTAAATAATTTGATCAGTATCAAAGCAGAGCAAGGCTATGGTCATGGTTAAATAAGAGACATCACTCACAGAATGATGATAGAAATTATCTTTGCATGAGTTCACAAATTAAGCTGAGCTGCTGGAGTTGAAAACAAGTGTATCCATTTCACTTGTTGAAGGTTAAAAAACTGCCTCTTTCCTCTGTATTTATGTGTCCTTAATGTAATTCTCCCATAGTGGGAAACATATCTAATACACTTGTAATGCAGAAAATATTCATTCCCTTCTTAACATATTAACATATTTCCCTTTCATTCATTTTAGAGAGAACAGGCACCTGCACCACGTACCTGAACATACATTAGTGAAATCCTGGGAGCTAAGATAGTCTCTGTCTGTGGCTACAACTGCCCTTTGAAACTGTATCAGTCATCCTAAAATTTGCATTCACACCCTAAGGTCACCAAGGATTTGTTAAGAAAGGTCACCTGTGTTTTGTCATCTGCTGCAGATTTACATCTCTGCACATAATCACATATGTCGCTCTGGAATTCTGTTCCGAGCAAAGTGAGGAACAAACCGAGGTGTCCGCGCTGAATATGCATGAACGTCGCACATTGTGTTCTGGATGCATAGGTGTGCATGATTTCCTCCTGAGTCATTATCATAAACTGTGATTTATTGCAATAGTAGCATGGTTGCAGCACTACATGATTACCCAAAGCAGTGGCACATAATATTCTAACCTGCATAATCAGAATCTCCCTCAAGAAGCAATATTACTTGAGATGTTCTGACGCTTGGTGTTGTTTCAATTCCACACTCTACCTGAGGTCTGGAAGGGGAGAAATGCCTGTCAATTTTCATATCGCCTCTTGATTTATTTTGAGCAGTTATTAAAGTTCACCTCCCTCTGAGAATTTCCATAATGATCTCTCTTACACTGGTATATATGAGGCACATAGACTGCCTGGGCCTACCAGCACATCTCTTATTAAATCTGTTGAGCTGTGAATTTACTCAAAGGCATGTATGATTAATGAAGGTAAGGATCCAATACAATATCCCTGTCTGTTTCAGGCATAACCCACAGCGCCGCTCTGATGGGGAGGAATGTACAGCTGAGGATGAGCAGGCATTTCTCTTATCTTATCAAGAGTATTTCAAGGTACAGTAACTGTTTTGTTCATCATGCAGAGGTGTCGCTGCATCAGTCAATACCCGAGTGCAATTACTGTATCGATAATTGCGCTTGTTGTTTGGAGGTGAAGTGTGCTGACCTCTGACATGCCACCATCTGGTTCTGTGGCTATTGTCAAGCAGCCACAGAACCAGTTGGCCATGACAACCACAGTACACTCTTTTCAAGTGTGCATTCGATGCTGACACACTCAAGAGGCAGTGATAAACAACTTCTGCATTCAGATGACATACGGAGGGCTAAGCACTGCATAATTTCCCTGTTTGTTTCCAAAGCAGAATTGTCTGTGGTGGCAGGGGAATTGCCACTGCACTACATGCTACCATAAAGTGCTGAAAACTGACTTTTCCTCCTCCTTCATGTTTGCCAGTCATCTCTCAGCAAGAGTTCAATCCCATGTGGAGGAGAGAAACAAATTAAGCAATACATAAACACTCAGAAATACATATCTGCCATGGTGGGCTCTTGCCTCAAATCCGTCAGTGCGCCCCGGGAGGGCGACCAAGCTCGTGCTGGGACGTAAACAGATGAAAACATCTCGACAGCCAGACACGCTTGCCTCAAGATCCCCGATCTCTCCCCTCTGATGCAGGCTGCAAGTTGCAGCGACTGATACTTTGTCACTCCTCGGTCAATAAAGCCAGAGCCCCCTGTGGCATCCCTCTCTGTCACCTTTTAATTACAAGCCCTTAATATTTAAATAGAATTGAGGGAAAAAGGGGGAGAAAAAAGTCCAGAAAGAAGAAACACTAACTTTATAATGTACTCTTTTTGTCTGTCTGACTTTCTCTGGAATGGTCACATCACTCCATCTCCTCTCCTTTCACCACTCTTCTCAAAGAGTTTTTTCTCATTCTCACACTCACTGCTATTTTATTCCTCACTCCACTCTCACCTTTACTCTTATCTTTGTCACCCTCATCTATCCTGCTGGCCCAATTTCTCATCTTTCACTGTCTCCAACTTTCAGCAATGGGTTCATAAAGGAACGCCAACAGACAGATCTTCACAGATGAGTATTTGGGGAGAAAGTCAGGGCACTCACCTGCATCAATCAACGTCACTGCGCGCAGTTGGTGAGCCCCTGCCAGCATCCTGACATCACAGCTGGAGTTACAAATGGATGTGACACTCTTGTTCTTTCCTTCACAGCCCTCTCTCTTTGCTTGCGTGCCTCCCTGGCCGCGACATTCTCCAAAATACAGTGGATATGTTTCATAGCTGCTGTTGTGAAGATCTATTTTCAATCTTTAACCTACTGCTGTTTACAGATGTGAGCTTTTATCTCTGTCTTGGATATCTGTGCCTGGTTTCCAGTATTTTGGTTTCATCAGTAGAAAAGATGGTAATGTCACATCTCTCTCTCATAGTCTGAGGAAGTAACAGTATGTGAAAATTTGGATTCTGACTGCAGGTGATAATGGTGTGACCTTCAGGTATAATAAGGTCTGATTCTCATAAGAGCAAATTATTGTGCAGACAAGAGGCTGGAGAGCACTGTGTGGAAAGAGGTAGAGCTGTAGGATCCACAAAAGGTCATGATTACAGTCATTAAGGAAACATACCAGACAAAGGAAATGGATTATATCACAGGCTTTCTATTGTGAAACACCTTTCTGAGAGGAAATGAACAGGTCAGACTGCAGCTGTGGGTAAATCATATTATCTCAAATGTAAAATGTTGATGTTCAAATGTTAGTTATTTTTGCTGGCATTTGTTGGGATGGCAACAACAATGATTATGGTGTTCACAAAATGTAAGGTTGTGCAGTTTTGTTTTTCTTTCCTTTTAAAGCAATGGATTTAAAAGCAAACATGGTTGGATCCAAAAAGCTGCCGTGACTTGATAGCTCATCCATAGTGTCATCTCTTGGAGGTTCCTGCAGCTCATGAATACACCACAGGAAAACAAGTGTCAGCTATGCATACAGAGCAGCCTGAAGTTGATTTTTTTTTTTTTTTTTTTTTTTTGCTGTGTCCCATTTCTTCCCTTCACCCTTACCCTTCTGCTGAGTGTGCATTCACCTGAAACACAGTGATGTGTCCCAGTTAAAAACTTCATTCCGCCAAGCGATTATTAGCCCATCCACTCTCCGGCCAAATCCACTGCACTTGGCACTGAGCGTTAGCCATGACACCATGCAAAAAGATTAAGAAAAACAATTCACAGCAAGGGGCAGTAAAGAAAGATGAATCATGTGACCTGCTGTGATAAAACACAAAAAGAAGAAAAAAAGATGAAGATAAGTTTGTTTTCAAAATATGAATTTTTATTGTATCATTTCAGCCATAAGATTTTAGAATTTTTGTTCTGATTTTTTAAAACATATTCCATATATTAGTTGAAAGCTAGCAGTAAGTGGTGCAGAGTACATAATATTTTTGTAACTGTGAATAGCAGCTACTATTTTAACATAGTCACTGTTGATGTCTTGTCAGACATTCTTCCACAACACTGGAACAAACAGGTGTTTCTTTGTGATGATGTCTATAGGGCAACACATGTCAGAACAGCCACTTTACTTGGATAATAACAATAAAAACTTCTGTTATATAGAGGTTGTTGAAAGTAATTATTCAGTCAATCTCCTTGATTAAAAAAAATGATGAGATAATACAGTGAGCCCTCAGCCACCCACAGTAAGCTTAATTTTCACACCAATACTGATTGATAGGCGTCAGGAATTTATATTTACTCCTCATCAGACAGCAGTGACAGTGCACTGACCTTGCATTACTTTTAAGTTTACAACAACCTTATACAACTCCAGGCTCCTTAATAGTTCTCATCACACCTCAGCCTCTTTCTTCTCTGTAGGAGGGGGATCCATGCTGGGGAAACCAAATCAAAAAACATTAAGACAGACACTCTGAACTTCACTGGTGCAAGGTAGGCACAGCAGCAAACAGTGATAATGTTAGAAAAAAGTTCCCAAGAGCGGACATGGGTAATTGCAAAAAGACACTGTAGTACTTTTAATGTGTCAAGATCTTGAGTTCTACCATAACTATAAGAAGCTGGACATTTACTGTAGTTCAGTTGTTATAATATGAAGTTAAATAGCTTTTCATAACTATTAAGCTGATACTACTAACACCTCATAGTCACAGCTGTTGTTTGGTGTAGATTACCAACTACCTCCAGAATTAAAAGTAATTCTGAAACAGTGCAAGAACCTTTAAGATTATGTGTTATATCCTAATTTGTGCTTCTGCTTTCCCCCTGAGTTCTGCTGTTCCTGATGAATGCTGTAGGGGGAACCTGGATCCCCAATGGCGCCAGATGGTTGCCAGTTTCCTGGTTGCTGTCAAGTCAGTTGTTCACAGAGCAGCCAATTGTGCATGTGGGAAGAACAAGCTAACACCCAAGGCCTTTCAAATACTGACAGACGCAGTGGGGCATGATCCATACAGTTTGCATCCAAATACATGTCCTATACTTGTGAGGATCTTAATTTACTGGAAACCCCACTTAGCTACAGTGACGTATTTTAGAATTAGTCCTTCAAATTTTCAGCCAAAGTTTTTGCCCTTCGAGTCATCATCACCTTTCACCATAGCAAGTGTTCCAAAAATGCTCTGATTAGTTTTTTTAAAATAGTTTTTATGCTCCTTACTAGTATAGGAATGTTATACAAGATGAAAAGTTTTTTTTCTGCACTCAGATGGAGGACGTATTGTGGCCCATTCATGTCATGTCTGAGTAAAACAGTCCATTAGTGCTGGCATTGACTTAAACTAACATACAATATAGGAACATCATGTACAGACTGTATTTAGAAACTATACTCATAATTGGAATCATACAACCACCTCTGCAGCTGATTGACACTATTACTGAGAGCAAATAGATGCTTTTCAGTGAGTCACATACTGTCATGTTGGTCTTCGGCTCTTGTATTAAGTGCTTCATACTGCAGTGACAACTGGGGAACCATTTGAACTTCATGCTGAGAAAATGGAGAGTATGTAGAGTTAATATTAATGTCTAGGCTCTGACCTCATCACTCCAAAAAGCATAAGTTTAAACCTGAACAGAGCGAGATTGAGGAGTGACAGCAACAAATTTCCACCAACCTCAGGGGAAATTAGATTTACCACAGCATATCAACCGGGGAAAATGATATGCTCTTCTCTATTGCAATTTGTGATTTGGGCTAATTTGATAGGTGTATATACAAAACTTCAGCCTATAGTACCTTCAAATGCAACAAAGTGAACATACACAAGTTAGAGAGCCTGTAAGTGAGCTGTCTCAGACACAGCCAATTTATAATTTTTAGCCATGCTAGCAGCATGGCTCTAGGGATGGCAATGTCAGTCTATCAGTCTGTCAGTCAGTTGGTTGGTCCACGACTATTAGATGGATTTCTATAACATTTTGTACAGACTCTCATGGTTCCCAGAAGTCCTACTGACTTTGGTGAACGTAACTGTTCCTCTAGCATCACCATGAGATTGACATTTGTGGTTCAGTGATATATCTTAACAACCATTCAATGGATTGCCATTAAATTTACAACAGATATCCAAGGTCACTGGAGGACACATTTTAATGACTTTGGTCATGCTCTGACTTTTCCTCTAGCACCACCAGCAGCGATTTAGTTACTGTATATCATCATGTTATAATGATATATCATTTGGGTTGTTATATACCTGAAAATCTACTTGATGGATTGGCACAAAATTTGGCACAGACATTCATGGTTCCCAGACGATATATTCTAATGACTTTGATCTCCTGACTTTTCATCTAGCATTTGGTCAAAATGTAATTTGTCCAGTACTTTGGTTTATGACCAAATGCCTGCAAAACCCATTACATTCCCATCAGCCTCAGCTGTACTTTCTGTTTAATCCTAATTACCAAATATTTGCGTGCTAACATGTAAGGTGAACATGGTAAACATTACACCTGCTAAACATCATCTGTAAACATCAACATATCACTGTTAGCATGTTGGCATGCAGATGTGAGCATTTAACTGAAATACAGCCTCACAGAACTGCTGGCATGGCTGTACACTGCTAGTCCTGTTCAAAAAGGTTTTAGTCAGAAGCCTTGCAACTACAGGCTGAGCTGTGTTCATTGCACAGCTAACTGTCACCACAGAAAACGATGTCAGTGTTTATCTAATACCAATTTTAGCTGGTTATTTGATCAGTGTATTTTTATATGTATCAAAAACAGTGCACTTACACACATCTATATATATATGCAGATACTCGCAAACTTACAGGCATATACAGGGAAAGGCTCACAATCTAAAACCTTCCAGATTTGGGGCTCCTCTCAGGAGAGACAAACCAATTAAAAACGACAGCAGAGTCTTATCCGAGTTCTGTCTTTGTGTTGCTCAAATATCTCCCTTCCTCATTTCCTTCTCCTCACCCTTCTCTCCTTCCCCTCATTTGTGGGAGCTGGTCTAGTTTTAAGGCCAGGGTAAGGCGGGGTGGGGGTAGGTAGGGGGCCATCTATTGTGTCTTTGTTGCTTAGGATATTCGAGTGTAATTGCTGCACTTGGTGCTAATTAACGGTCTAACGGAGATAAGCTGGCAAGAGGCTCAGAGCAGTATCTGTGTGGATTCACTGATAAAGGGACACTTTCAAGAGGAAGCAGAAACCCACATGACAACCTATCAGACGTGGACTAACTGAGAAGGAACACTCCTTTCATTATAATTAGGTGGGATACATAGGTTTTAAGAGAGTGACCATGAAAAGTTTTTGTTTACGCACAATTTTGTCTGGAAGTACTTTAAAAGAACATCCGTGGCTATTCAACTCAACTCAAACTTCTGTTTAGTTTTGATTGTCACAGTGCTTGAAGGAGAACATATGTTTTATTCCATAATGTGATTCACTGGTTCTTGGGTAGAAAGGGTCAAAAAGTCAACGGGAAGCTATATGAGCTCATAGAAAAACCAACAGCTGTTGTTACTGCTAAATGTGTTTTTAAAGTCTTTATCAAAGCTCTGTAAATCAAAGTGGACTGCTGAAGTAGAATTCTCTTGAGAGCATGCAAAAATACACATACTGGCATAAAGAAATAATACACACACATAGTCACATACACACACAATCCCAAGAGAAATTGTGGTGGGTATGACAGCCATACATAGTTCAGTAGTATGTGTTAGCTCTGTATCATCTCAGAGAAGTTCAGAGGAGTTAATCCGTCAATGACGACAGAGCCTTAATATAGAGGCCAAGGAGGAGAAGGAATGTGTGCTGAGGGATTATGGGTAAGCAGATGAGCAAACATTAAACATTATAACAGTAAACACTGATGGATTGGGTCTTGCTGAAAAAAGATGGAGGGAAAAAACGGAGGGATCAGAAGAAGAGCCACAGCTGAAATTGGAAGGGGGGTAGGTTTGATGAAGTGGTTCCCCCTGCTGTTTGCAAATGTGAAAACGTTGTTTTTCGCAAGCGCAGTTTTTGATAACATAGCAATCTGAGAGGACTCATCACCAGCTATTTTCAGTCATTACAAAGCAAATTATAGCTGAATGTCATGGCAATTTCCAGATAATCACTGGTGTTGCAGAGATAGACATTGGTCCCTACTCCTTTCCTTTTTTTCTGCTGATGGCAGTACATTTCACTCTGCAGTTGAAACCTAAAGTATAGTTCCATTCTCTCAGCCGGGGCCTATTATTCCTTGCCTTGGTCTTGTAGAGATTCAATTCCACAGTCAGTCTGTTGAACTTGGCATCAACAAAAAGCAGCCTATTCCCAGTGGGCTGCTGCTTTCTCCCTCCTATCCTCTGTCTTTCACTCTCAACAACGCCTCTGTCCCTCTCTCCATGATCGGAAATGATAATGGAAAGGAGCTGCAGCACACAGATTATTTTTGTCACATTTTACCTCCATGGGGGGTTCATTTCAGTGGCATGATCATTATCTAGGAATGGAAGGTTTCATATGCATGACAAGCCTAATTTGGTATTAGCTTTCCACATATCAGAGAAATCTCTAAGTCCTTGTGTTTGCACTGATGAGAGAGATAGAAATGAAAACATACAGTACTCAAGATGTATTTACCTGCAAATAGGAGTTTTCTGGGGGCACAGGTGAGGCCATGGACACTTAAAATGATTGAGTCCAGAACAGTGTAGGGAACCAATTACGAGGTAGCACCACGGTGATGCCGTGACAGGACAGGGAGTGCCAATGACAGACAGGTGAATTGCCCCTGAGGAAAGGGAGGTAATACTTTTCCCCATTGCTAGCTGACAGGGTTAGGAAACAAATGTCATCGAAACAGCACAGAGGAGAGCAGCCGGGCAGCTGCACGACTGTAGCAGACAGACAGACAAGGAGGGCTGTGCCTGTCATAGTAAGGCTGCATGAAAAAAAGGGGGCTGAAACAGACAAAGCAAAATGTTTCCACACCTGTTAGCAGGCATGTTGAGTTGTTTGATCACTGTTTTGGTATTCAGACAATCGTACTGTATCATACTTGAAAATCCAAGCGAAAAAACTGCTCTCAGCATCTGTCTCGCCTCTACCTGCAACGCCCTCTCCTTTCCCTCCACCTCACCACTCATTTCACGTCTGCTTTCCCTGCAGCGTTTGTGTTTACTCGTTCTGCGGCAACAGTTTCCCTTTCCTTCCCCTCTCCTCTTTCCACTTCCATTCTTTCCAAGCCACTGGTTGGGGCCTTTAATCGTCAGTGGCACCTGTCCCCAAGAGCTGTAATGTCCCCCATCCATCAGTGGGGGATGACGGGAGGTGTGCCTCCACCCCCCTCCCTAGCCTCCCCTGACTGAGGCAGGTGGAGAGGGTTCACACTCTACCAGACCAGAGCAGTTGGAAGGTGTGTGTGTTGTAGAAGCTGACATTCATAGTCACTGGATCTGGACTCTTAATCATCGAGGCCTGATGTGTGAGTCTCACTCCCTTCACCTCAACCCCTACAACACTTCCCACACATCCCCTGGGGCTGAGGATTGAGGCCAAAGGAGGAGGGAGGGTAGAGGACACCCAGGACTGTCCCTCTGAAGGATGATTCATCTCCATGCTCTGTAGCTTCCACTAATGTGGTGATTGATGCTAGCCGTCAACATGAAGTCATCCATGTTTCTTTTTGAGGGTTGGTGAACCTTGCTTGCTGGAGTTGAATCAATACATTGGAAACTAATTAAAAATCAGACATCAGACTGGCATTTCAAATATGAAAATTAAACTAGGTTTCAATAGCAAACTTTTAACCTGATATGATTCCAATTAAACTAAGTCTAAATATCCTAATAATATCTTAACTGGATTGAGTATGTGTAAATATGATTGTGTTGATTATGATTATCCTAAAACTAAAATGTGATTTTGACACCTTCCCACCTTGACATAACCTGATACTCCAGATGGTTTGTTACACAGAACCATCTGAGAAGCCGTCCTTGGAAACAATTTGGAAAAGAACAGGCACTTTCAGAAATTCTTTGCAGGTGATTGGATGAACCATCTGTCTATCACTGTCTATCACCGTCTTATCTTGTGAGGTAGTTGGATTTGCAAGATCACGATCATGCAATCATGTGTTCATGGGATCATGCGAGAATCCTCATAGGATGCTGATTAGTCCGATCTACTAGTGGTTCGGACACAAGTGCATGACTTGAAGCCTGACAAGATGGGCTCTTGTGTGATCTTGTGATGTTGTGATTTTGCGAATCCAGCTGCCTCGCAATGTAAACCTTGACAATGAAGGATGTCTGATTTCAACATTTATAGGGAAAGCTTGGTGTATTATTACTTGGGTCTTATTTTAACATTTTTGGCCATTACTAATGGAAAATTAGACTCAAGAAAACCAGCACTGATGTTGCACTTTCATTAGTTGATTGGCATCAGCCGCTTTATTCATGCGTCAACATCAGTGGCTTCTTCATTATCTGCTTGGCTACCATCTGATTAGTAACATCCAGTCATATTCATGCAGGTTTACAGCACTGCATTATAGCCTCACCATGAAGACCCACTGAATGCAGCAGGATAGTGGCTATGATTCATGCTCTATGGGTTGGATCAGTGATCACTGAACACTGTCACAGTTTGCTTATTTGTACAGTTTGCTAAAGAGCAAGCTACTAGTTAGTGAAGTGGCAGAGGCGATGTTACATGATTTGTGCACTTCCAGTCTTTCCTTCCCATGACACTTACACTCATGCCAATGCCTGTTCTAATGCCACCCCAATCGTTTCCTTATGCGACAATCTTTGGTTATCGTTGACTTTACTAAGATAGATTTAATCATGTATATTTGCTGAGCAGTGGCTAGTTCTCCCAGCTGAATCCTTGTTTCTGCTCAGATTGATTGAGAGCTCTCTGAAAGAGCTGAGCCCTTTCCACTAAATCTAAATCTTTGCTGTAAATGTTGATGTAAGTGTTTCTGACTGGACTATTGATTATGATATCTTACTCATGAAAGTACTGAGATTTGAGTCCAACAGGGTGAGAGGCACAAGCAATCAGAGCATCATACAGGTTTTAAACAAGCCAGTTTATCTAAACCACTTTATTTGGAGGCTAATCCGAAAGTGTACCTAAACTGGTAATAATTCCTCATTGCACAGTAAACCTGTATGTGCACAACTTAGGCAAGTACAGTAGGTCAAAGGAAGTCTGTAAACTGCAAAGGATACTTGGGTGATAATTTTACTATTTGCCTTCATTTTCCCTCCTAAACTACTAAAATAAGACCTACTTTATATAAAAACTAAATTTCCCTTCAATGCTTACTTTTTCAGCAGGGATTTTTTCAGTTAAAGACACTGACTATCAGTGCAAATCAATACAAGTGTTATTAGTACAACCAACATTCACTCTAGAAACTCACTATATACCTTAAGTAAATAAAGTAAACATATTTAAAACCCCCAGATATCTCCATGTAGTCTTCATAAAACTAATAATCAGGCAAATATGGGTTTATAGCAGTGTTGATACAGGACATGAATCAGTTGAATGTTTTGACAGTAATTAGGCTTTTGTAGATTGCAGCTCTTGTAGATTCCTTTGAAAGATGTAGCTGTGTCATGTATACAGTTATGTCACGGGGTCACTATCATAATTTGCAATGGAGATTTCAAGGTGACGGATCGTACGCACTTAGTGTTTCTAAAAATGACAAAGGAAAAAAAATGATGTGATCAAAGCTGATCAGGTGTTTAAAAAATGATATTTCATTTCATCACAATTAGAGGTGTCTGGGAAGCATTTTCTCAGAGATATCTTCGCTTTCATCTGCTCTCTCACAGAAAACACATAAATAGATGATAAAAAGCTCATTAACTGCTGTCTGAAATGAGCGCCAGAACACTCACCATTTGCTACACTGCATGTCACTCAGCCATAATTGGAAAAATCAACACAAAAAAAGATGATCTGACAACATGCCAGCATGAGATGTTTCTCTTTCTTGCTCTCACTCACTCTCCCCTTCTTCTCTATCTCTATATTTAGACTCAGGAGATGAGCAGGAAAAGGTTTGCAGTAGAAAGAGCGTTTGCTAGAAACACTTGAAAAAACATAGAACTCTCAGCTTGGTTGGATATACTGAGCAAGAGACGCATTTTTATGTCCTTTTTTCCCCACATTTTCTGTTCTTGTTATCACAGAGGCCCTTTACAATCAAAGGGCTTTGCAAAGTGCGAACCATTTTACCATGTGCGTGGACTGAGGTAAAAATCTAACCCGCCAGCTGATCCAACAGAGATAGTGTGAGGAAAAACATATAAAATGAATAGTACATGAGGGCTAGAGACCTGGTATTGTTCTGGGACATAATATAGTTCATAGTGAAATGTCCCTGTCTTCCAGCATCAAAAGTTCTATCTTCCTGATGTGAAGTGGAGTCAGCCCAGGAGATTTTTTACTGTTAAAACATATAAAAATAAAACCATAATTGCAGAATGCTGTTATATTGTATTTTTATTGTTCAGTACATTGGTGGCTCAATTTTCCAGATGTGACATAAATGCCTTTGAGGATAACCTGCACACCCACACAGTTGGGTGGAGCCACTGTACGATCGGAGCTTGTTGGGATCAACAAACTCTACATGTTTAAAGATCAATAAAGATGTAAGTTGCACCACCATAACAGATCCATAAATACTAATGAGCTGGTGAGGAACATGTCAATTATCCATGGTCTGTAGAAAAAAGGTGCAATCAACTAAAATAATTGAGAACATCTGTGCAGGTGGGCCATGGGGGGCTTTGAATTCTAATGTCAACAAAGAGCCAAAAACCATTTGTTACAATCTTAACAGTTCCAAGAGTATTCATGTAATTATTGATATAAAACTTAGTAATTGGCAGTACTTTTTGATTGTAAATCATGAAAACATTGTATTCTAGTTAGCAGACATAGCAGTAATGCTACTTTGCTTACTGCAGTGGCATGTCTTTCTTTGCAAATTTTCAATTATTCAGTTTTACACATGAATCTCACACTCCTGTACACATTGCTAAGACTACTGCTACAATTTCTACTAACAACTAGTGTATACCTCTATTGTTGTTTTACACACTAATGGCTACAGTAAGCATGCTTAACATTCAAGTGCCAAAGGCTTCAAATGTGGTTGGTGTATAGAAATGGAGGAAGAAGTGCTCACTCCTGTAAATTAGTGATATTACTATGTAAACATAATCCATTAAAAGTCCTGCATTCAGAAATGTACTCAAGTAAAAGTAGGCTACAAGCATTTGCTGTCAAATTCACTTCAGATAAAAAGTACCAAAAGTAAAAGTGCTCATTCTGAACAATAGTCACTTTCAGGGTGTTAAAGTGTTGTGCAGAATTTTTATGTTGAAGCTGTTCTACTGTAGGTAGCACATAGCTCTAATTACTCTATGCTCTTGAGTAGTTTATTCTACAGCAGTGTATCATAATTTATGAGCTTGTGGTATGTTTTACTTGTAAAGTATTAATCCAATTAGCGACTGTGCAGTTGGCACATAAAAAGCATTGGTACTAAAAAGCATTATAAGTCCCTCTGAAATGGAGCAGAGCAAAAGGACAGTTCCATATTTTACCAATTTATTAATTATACAATGAGTAAATGTTTTTGTTACTGCTCGCCTTTGGTGTGCAGTTCACCTTCAGTTCATAGCTGAAAAAATCCTATGCATTTATCTTTTAAATGGCACAAGGCACTTGTCTGTTACAGAAAATTAATGTTTAAGAAACTGCTTTGGGCAATGTGAAACGCAGCACATTTACAGAGGTCTTGTATATGTGCTATTTTTCAGCTGTGTATGTGACCTTTTACCATAACATATCTTACTATCAAAAGATATTCATATAACAAAGGCTGCAAGTTATCCTGTTGATGACCAACGTCTCCTGTCAAATCATCTGTCATTATTATTGTTTTTTCCTTGTTGAAGCTAAAAATCTCTTGGCTTTCATAGTTTTCTTTCATCATTGAATGCGGGGACCAACTCGTTCACAAAATTGCCTAGCACTTATCTCAAAGTGTAGGCTTAAAAAACAAGCAGCGGTTTTTAACAACAAAAGCAGTCATCAAGCAAGACTGGCTTTCATAAAGCCGAATAAGAAAATGCATCAGAAATGTTGTTTGTGCTGCATAACAACATGTATTAGAATAATGCACTTTTACAATCAATCAAGGCCACATTGTGCTGTGTCTTTCTAGTGGTAACACAGGACAGGTAAAAGAGGATCAGAGAATTAGAATTTGATTATTGATCGGTGTGTGTACAGAAAATATCAGTCAACAATTGTGGTGTCTAAACCCACTGTGTCTAAATACCAAAACAACTTCAGCAAACCACATGTCAATACATGCTATGCTCAAATGCCTCCAGAAATAGTCAGTCTCTGGCTGTAAGATAGTCATCCTTTACCTGCTCTGAGTGTTGATTCTAATATATATTGCCCAAAGGGAAACATGGATCATGTGTGCAATTTGAGAGGATCTCCCACAAATCACATGTTTAATGGTGAAACAGAATCCCCTGAATGGCTGTGCGTGTGTGTGTGTGTGTATGTATGTATGTGTGTGTGTCATGGCTGCTGCTCCCTGGACACTGGCTAATGTGTTGTCGGTGGGGTTTTTAAAGGCAGGATCACTTTCCTGTGTCCTTCAGGAACCACTCAGATGTGTGACCTTCATCACCACAGGTGCCTCAGGTCCCGACTATCCTCTCAGATCTATTCACTGCTAGATAGGATGACATATGTGTCTGTGTGCTGTTACACTATTACCACGACAATTTGTCTTCACAAAGATAACACAATAAAGAAAATCTTCAAAGACTTTTTGATCCTCATAGCTTTTAAAAGGCTGCCATTATAGGTTATTGCTTAGCTCTAAGACTTAAGACTAGATCTAGTATTAAGTTGTTGAGTAATGTTAATGAGGGTCAAGTCCAGAATTTTCAATCCCTGCTCTGACTTGTCAGGTCACTGAACTCTTATAGATTGAATATTATGGAACCATAGGGTGTAATAATAACAAATACACATAAAAAGCAATATTTGAGAAATCAATCTTTGGCTCAAAAAAAGGTTCAAAGTTCATTCTAAATATCAGCTGTGGAAGACAAGCAACATGAAAATAGAAAGAAAATCAGTGGCAATAATGGGGATATTTTGTGCGTACTGTCAAGGCCACTGTGGGGAACACAGTAAAGTTTTTTTTACTTAGTATGCTCAAAGAATGTTACAGTATTTACAGTGATGCTGCCCTATAGAGGGATTTTTTGTGTGTGTTCAGGTAGTAAAATACACTTCTCCAATACAAGGAGATAAATGGAAGATAAATAGTCTTGTGGTTTATCCAGAGTAACCAGGACATAAAGGCCTCATACAAAAATCCTGTACAAATGATTTAAGAGAAGTTGCTGCTTTCACCGTTTTTCTACTTAAGATTTTCTCTCAAGTGGTCTACACTAGTCTTTCAAGTCATGCACAAATAGTGTAACACTTGTTTGACTTAAGAATTATAAAACCTTAATCTGAATGAATTTGGAGTTTGACAATGTAACCATAACATCACATTTATTCTCTCCTCCACCTCTGTGGCTGCTGCCTGCCATCTAGCAAGACATTTTTAACAACCATTTCTTCTTTATATCTGTCAAAGTACAGCGCTGCTCTGATGACACGTTGTTGGCAGCTGTATTAATACTTTCTAATTTTTTCAGGTCCCCTAACACCAGTACTGACACTGCTAAATTTATGTTTTCATCTACTGATTTCAGATAGCGGAATTGAAGCTTGACAATGTGTGTTTTCACTTTTTTTTCTTTTTTACAATGTCTTCACTTTTGGGTAATATTTTTAAGAATGAAACTTGCCCATAAATGGAACAGAACACAGAGGACTTATACAGCAATTTGAGGGAGAGTCAATTAGGCTAATAGTCTAATTAGGATAAGAATGTGAAAATGTACTTTCATGAGGCACATTGTTTCGGTAAAGACACACTGCTTTTTAGTTTTTCAAATCTAATTCTTCATTGTTTTTAGCAGCACAAAATAAAATTCCATTTACTTTCTTTTCACTTTCCTCAGATACCTCAAAGCTTGGGCAAATAAATCCAAAACTATCCGCATGGTTAGATACCACTAGACTTAAGTGAGAAAAAAGGGTTTTTATAATGTGGGTGAACTGACCCTTTAATAAATCTTGAAGCTAGGGTTAGTGCTGGCTTCAGAAATGTCAGTGCATGCATGCAGTATGTGTGTGTCAGTATGTTATGTACACATCTGTACACTCTCATGCATGTGTGGCTGCCTCCCTTGCTGACTGTGGCCTCAGGGACAGAGCATGGGAATGTGTCGGGTCGGTGTTCACTGAGCAGACAGAGTCAGTGAAAAGCAGCAAGCTCTCAAGGTCAACCTCCATCACAGACTGAAGCCAATCAGGCCTGACATGACCCTGCCATCGCCACATGCCTGGGCACCGGTACAGCCAAATGCTTTCTCTTCCTCCTCCTCCTCCACTTCCTCCTCCTCCATCCCTCTGACTCTCCCGTCCCCTTTTCCTCCCCTCCGCCCACGAAAACGCTGCTTCTGCCAAAAACCTGCTGCCCTCAGCACTGGTAGAGGCATGTCTCTCAGTCTGTCTCTCACTCTAACATACGCATTTGCTTACTCACTGGTTTGCTCTACCACACACACACACACACACACACACACACACACACACACACACACAAGCAGTTCCACACATTTCTCTACTCTTAGGTTATCTGTGGTATCCTCCATCTCCTTTTCCTTCCCTCTTCTGTCTCTCTCAGTCTCTCTTTCTGTGACCTCTACACCCCTCACACACCCACCATTGCCAGCCTGAGCTGTGCACTATGTTGTCTATGAGCTTATTGTTTTTGACAGCTGAGCATAAACACAGAGCTGTTGCTTAAGTTAATCTGAGTGCATACTGTGTGAGCTCCAGACAGCAGCTCAGAGTCTTTATTTTTAAATGGAGTGCTCTGAAACCTAACCACCCCAGAGCCAACCAGGAGATATTTCACTTTTTTAGGGAGGGGGTCTCAATACACCTCAATATGTGTTCTTTCAAATTAGCTACTTCCCTTTGGCAGTATTTCTTCCTTTGAATCAGAATTTTAGATGCTAGAAAATTGCTTCCATTTAGCTTTTGGGTACATTTTCTTCCTTGTATTTCAGTGGAAGCTTAAAAGGAGCAATTGTTAAAGGTTACATTATGTGATTCAAGCCACATTTTCACAGAGGTGAGACTTCAGTATACACAACTGGCAGGTTCTCAAAGGCTTGAGCTCTGTCCATCCTCTCCAGAGAGTGGAGTTTGTTGGGGGAGATGTTGCAAAAAATAAATTCCAAATTTTGAAATCCAAAACAAAGGCAACACACACTCCAGATGTGCTAAAAGCTAAAGCCACAGTAATATTATCCAGCTGAAAAATGATTTTGAACTAGTGTTCTGACAATTTGAGCTGTTCTCTCGGGATGAGATACCTGTGGAATAAAAATGCTCTCAAGTGAGGTAGCTCATTTTGTCAGGTGGGAAAAGCTATTGTGAGTACACCAGCACAATACAGTCTTTTTTTTTCACAGAAAAAAAGTATATGGTGTATTTGTTCCTTGAACCGAACAAGGAGGCTGAATGTTTTTCTTTTTCTCTATTATTCTGGATGAGGAGGTGAACATGTGCAGCTGCTTTGATGGTCTCCCAAAATGAGTGACCCCTTTCATTAAAAGATTTCTCCCACTCATCCATCATGTCTAAAAGCAATCCATCACTTGGAAAAACAATAAACAGTCATCTAATAATTAACTTGCTGTCATTTATTTAACTGCCTGATAAATGTATTTCAAATGCTACATTTTGGTGGATTCTGTATTTTATCTATGGGTAATGACTCAGACCCACTGACAATGATAATAGCAGATCTCTGAACTTGATTAGGGAGTAATTCTTTCCCAATATAGGCAACCTGAAAGGTGCTAATTACAGCTTCTGAATCAGTGCATGTACTGTTAAAGTGTGAATGTGGCCAATACATACAATAACCTTGCCTAAAGGTACTTATGAAGGAAATTATGTTCGGTACAGTAAGTGTGGCATGTGCAGGAAACAACAATTACCATATGCATTACTATAAAGGTCTTGGAAATTTTAGTGAAATGAAATGACAAAATGAAATGATAAAAATAGTCCTGGGTAGATTCATTTCTGACCCAACTTTAGTCTTATTTTAATAGTTAAAAATAATATTATTCTCTCTAAATTACTGAATTTGCTCAAATCTGGCATCTGGCAGGAGAAAGAGCCTGACCTTATTTCCTAGAAATTACATTTATAGTATATAGTACTAATTTGTTTTGCCAGTAACATTTTGAAGGAAATGTAATTGCTGCCAGGGTTATATATGGTGCCAGACTTTTGTCCAGGGAATGAATGCATTTTTGTATAGCATGGAACTCATAGGGAGGTAGTGAGGTTATATGGTGGGGATACAAAGCTAAAAACTGTGACACAGGAGACTGTGCCGTGTCCAGAGTCCTGTGTTTGGTTAAGTTTTGGCAGCATAAAGTTGCCTAATGTTGAATATTAATTATGTAAATAAGTCATGCCCTCTGTTTCAAATTACTGATGACTTTTTCAATATTTCACCCAGACCACAGTCTTTCCCAAACCTTAACCAAGTGCTGTGAGTGCCTAACCATACAAGTTTTATCATGCTCAATGAGTTGATATATTTTGGAAGAGAGTATTATGTAGAAGAACAAATTAAATACGTTGTCAGTGAATGATTTTACTAATTAGTTCAGTATCAATATTTTTCAACTTGCCAGATGACATTAATTAATTACTTTTTCCTTCCATTATGTTGATAAAAAAAACAGCAACGCTATGTTTCTCTCAAAACATATTTGCTGCTGCAAATTAGTAGTATATGAGCATCATTTCCAGAAGACAGAACCGAGCAGTCAGATCATCAGACAGGTTTTAAACAAACCTCCAGGTTAGCCAAACTTATTTAGATGAGCAAACAAAGGCGAATGTTAACATCATTAAACTGTCGTAAACATCCGTCACATAGAGACCAACTTTGTGATTCAATGTTTACCTACCGTGCTCCCTTTTAGTTTTACCTCCAAATAGGTTGATTTAGATTATCTGGATAAACTGCTGGCTTATTTCCTAACTGTTTGATTGACTGAGTGCTTTAAATTACCTGCCCTGTGAGACTTTGCTGTATTAATGTTGCCCTGTTCCCAGATCTCAGCCGTTACTTTGGTGACGGTGTTATCTTAACAGATTGAAATGTTGGCCAAACTATGAAAATAAGGCCAGAATTGTAACAAGCCATAATTTTGTAGAAGTTGGCCTCAGAATTTCTTTCATGTTAGCCTTACATCTTGATCCAGGATAATCATATTAACACATATTGATAAAACATGATCAGGTGTTTGTAGTGATGTTGCCACATTCACAGATCTCATCAATTGGTGACTACAGTGTTACTGTTACCGACGATAGAAATATGTGCTAAAGCTATGTAAACATAGAACCCAATCGTGATTCACTAGAATCGTCCTCACTTAAATCATCCTGGCATCATAAGGGTCCATCTAACTCATGTGGAAATAACACATAACAGATTAACTGGAGACATGCTCCCAAAGCTCACATGTAAAGAGTGCAACTAATCACAGCACACTACTGTAACCTATTACAGGCACCAGTGCAATTAGGGGTGGTGAAGTAGATTGTGCCAAAATTTCAACAAGCACTAACTGGAGGCCTTTGCACACTGAAGCAATGAAAGCCTAATGCTAGGCTTTTTTTGGGTTGCACACCCACCGTATTGCCTCTGAGAATACATTGATATTGATTTCATTTGCAGTATACTGCGGGCTTAACAGTACTTATGACTTAGGGTTTAAAACCAATTTCTGGGCAAACTATTATTAAGAGAATTCCCCCATCCCTTTGAAAAGCAGACTTATCTAAGTGTTCAGTGTTAGATTCATGTGTTAAATCTTCGCCTTGATGTGGTTAGACAAGAACAGCTGCTAAGAGCTCCCTAATGAATTGAATACTGGCTTGTGATTTAGGAGATTCATTTAACCATGCTGTGCGTGTGTATGTGTGCGTGAATGTGTGTCTTGCTCATTTCTTTATTTTTACGTGTGCCTTTGTCTGGCTGCATACCACTGAGTGTGCATCTGCCCATCTGCATGCATACATGTGTGTGGCATTTGTCAATCAGTGCCTGTGTGTGTGTGTATGTGTGTATAATGCTTTGGTTCTGTCTGTGTGCCTGCCAATGATAACTGATAAACAAAGTCGGAGAATAATAATTCTCCCACCCTCTCTCTCTCTCACCCTCCCACTTTGTCTTTCCCTCTGTGATGACAGCGCTGTCTGCTGGAGTGTGCTGCTTCTTGTCTCTCGGCACATTGTGTACCCATTAACAAAGCTCTGTGTGCAACCCAGCCACCCTCCCTCCCCCCTTATCCTCCAAACCCTCGTCACATCCGCTGAGCAGTGACATGTCCCGGGTGAAGCTGTGCTTTGCTGCAGCATATTTACATGAGGGAACAGCGGCCCAGCCCAGCTAAGGGACGGGTTAGAGGGTGGGATGATGGAGGTGGTGGCTCTCTCTTTAGTGTTAAACCTTATTAAAAGATTAAATTTGACAGAGTTCAGCTTGTTCCCTCCTAGGCCATACAACAAGAACATTAGCATGGGGAAACAAAGTACAGTGTGCTACTTGGGCCTTTTCACACTTAACTTGTTTGGTCCAGACTTTCAGATTTTTCAGTTTGATCTAAACCAAAATTACAGGTGTGAAACCTCCCCTGGACCACGGTCCAGACCAACCAAACCTTGGTCCAACGAAAAAGGTGGTCTTGGTCCGGGTCAAACTGAACCATGGTTCGGTTCATTTCTAGTGTGAAATATTTTTTGGATGGTTCAGACTTTCAGACCAATTACAGGAAGTCCTGGCAGGCTGACATCTGAACCAGAAAAAGAAAAAAAATCAGCCAAGGTAGCACATGGGGAGAGGAAGAGACCAAGTTTTTTAATTGAAATATGGTCCAATGACATTACAAAAAATCAAATGGAAAAAACTCATAAGACACATTCCAGGTATTTTCGGAGAGGATGAGAGAGAGAGGATATGAGAGGACAGGAGAGCAATGCCACCTGAAGATAAAGAAACTGCAGCAGAAGTATACAAAGGGGGCAATGCCATTAGAAAAAGTTGTGTGTTGACCAATGAGAGGGACAAATTTCCTTTTTATGATGTAAATAATATTATAATAATCTTATTATAGTGGCAACGAAATTTATCTGTTCATTCATTTTTCTCCATTAATTCAAACAGCGATAGAACGCTACCCAACATCAGACACACGCCTGTCTATAAACCAATCAATGTGAAGTATAGGAAGATGCAGCCCATGCAGGTGATGGTGACAGGATGCATGTATGTCATGTAAAGTTTTTTAGTGTGCTCGCATATTTCAATATGAAACCAAAAATAACCCGATCAAATGTATACAATGTAACTAGATCATGTTCTAATAGAAAGTAATGTCCTTGTCTTTGTGATGTGTGGTGTCAAGAGATTTAATTCAGCTTACCATGTAGCACAGTGTGTTGCAATTTGCTCCAGTGATAGAATCAGAAATGGTTCCTCTATGCAGATATGCTTCCAAAGAGATTTTTTATTCTTGCACTGAGACATCTGTGGATTTCTCACATTTTGAACTGCATTCTTAAAGCTATAATAGTCATGATTATTATGTAAAGAGAGCAGCGACTGAACACTTCTTCCATGTAAAGTTGGATTCATCGATGGGTGAACCTGCTGCACTGTGTATGAACCCTTCACCATCACCAATTCCCGTCATCCCAGTGTGAAGACAACATTCAGGCCTGAGGAACACAGAATTAAGTCATATTGCATGATATCTGAGTAATTCATGCAGCACTTCCAACTCTCAAAAGAATTTAAATAGTTGTAGTAGTTAGATGAAAGTGAGAGGAGCAAGTTATAATAAGTAATTCTACCACCAGTCATCAATTTACACCCATCCCTAATGTCTTATTTGTCCTATTGCCTATCCCTTCACTCTGCATTCCGATTGCCACCTTTTCCTGAGATACTCTTTATATTTAAATGACATTTTGTGTTTTGCATTGTTCCATCTACAGGGAGTATGAAGTACATTCAGAAACAGATCAAGGACTATGTAGCTGGTGGAGTCTCACTGTCGTGTTCAAAGGCACTTTAACATGTGGATGCTTGCTATTATGGTCTACTTGTTTCATGAGCATACAGCTGAAGGACAGTTTCCCAACTCACATTACGACCATCTGTCCCTTTTACATTTCTTGTATTCACACATGTACAGCACCAACACATCCTCACACGAGGATGGCCCGGTTCTTGGCCACAACAAAATCATGCATGATTTAATGGGCAGATGTATTAACAATTTATTTCCAAATTAAGCCTGATGAAAACATATTTATAAAGATAAAATAGATATATAAGATTCAGTAATAATAGAGGGTTCTGGAAAGAAACATATGCCAGGTGCTCTAGCAACAAAGTACTGTGCCTGTTAGGACACTGAGAGACTTGAAACCCCAACAGTGCAAGACAGTACACATAATAAATACATGTCAGCCAACTTATTAGGAAAAAGTTAGCTAATAGGAGTTAGGTTTCAATTGTGATTCTGCCCCTCTGTCCTTCTTGTGTCAACATGACCTCACAAAAATAGGAAAAACTGCAAAATTCATTGATGCAGCTCATCCTCTAATTTTTCTAAAATGACCCCCAAAGCACAACTTTGAACATTTTTCAATGCTCTCACACTTTACCACTTCTGAAAAATTCTCACCTGGGTACTTGAGGTCGATACGACCTGAAAATGAATTTGCAATATCTGTGCTAGTGTGCTCACATCACACCCAAACACTACATTTTCTCTCTCATATACCCACCGATGCACACAAATACACAAACTCAAGCACGGATACCTGCATACTCATATTTCTCCTCCTGTAAACCAAAGACTCATTTCACTTACCGAGCTGATGTGGCTTGTGAGGGAAATTACACATACAACATGTATAATCAAGTTTGAAAATCTTTTATTGCACGTCTGCTCATACAGTTAATTTTTACTATGTATTCATGTTTAATATTCACTATGTTTGATTATTCTACATCTTAAGCATGTACTCTTTAACCGAGAGTGCTTCTGCTGTGAAAAATATCTTAGTCACTGAGAGTGTGAACAAAGAATAACTGATTCAGAAGAGCCAAGGCTAAAGGTGCAGATAAGAAAGTGTGTGAAGGTGTCCAGTCCGCTGCTCCCAGCAGATGCAAAATATATCAAAGGCCTCTCAGCAGCTGCAAAAGGCTCCCCAGGAAAGAGAAACATGATAAGTTACAGACAAAGGACTAGCTGCAGTTTTTAATTACTTCTGAGAATGACGGAATGCTTTATAGCTTTCATGACAGGTGGCTATATATTGTGTGTTTCACTCTGCCTCTTCACTCTCTGTCTAACACAGACACTGAGCTCATGTGATGCTGTGAGCTTTAGTAAAGTGTGACAATATTGTAAAAGATCTTTGTCTCGTTCCTCTTTGTCAGAGTGGAATTACAAAATTGCCACGAAAGGCTGCATGGGAAAATTGCATTGAGGTGAGTGCACACAGCAGGGTTATTTTAATCAGATTTTTTCCCTGATCCCAGGATTCTTTTCTACATGGGGAAATGTTTTATCTGAAACTGTACAAAACCTTTTGTGAATTATTGTTATGCAGTGTATTTGTAGCTCTGGACCTCCGACATTTGAGGATGTAATCATTTGACTTTTATATCACTGGAAATAGCAGAGGTACTGTGCAGATGGTTGTAATAGATGCTTATAGAAAATAGATCAATGGAATGATGAGCTTTGATGATGTGCTATTTTTATTTTTGCTAATAATCTCATCATTTGCATTTGACCCTCTTATCCACCTAGCAATGACATTAGCATCCTGCTGTCGCATGCATGTTGTTCTTCCTCCTCAACAACATTGTGTACAAAAACTCCCTCCAGTTGTTCGCTGATAGAAACAACAAAGTCAGATAGAAGCCTGGATAGTGCCGCTCTCTACTGCAGACATGTATGCAGTCTGATTGAGAGATTGACGATTTTGGAGTACAGTCAACTTGAAAGTGACTCAGGAGAGGCATATAATCTGCAGTGTTATCTGTGACAGGATTCAAAGGCAGCAATGAGAGGGGACCCCAGGACATTATGGGGACTAAGCTCTATCTGGCCTAGGCTGGATCAACACATGGTGGGGTAGAGACTCTTTGATCACACACACACACACACACACACACACACACACAAACTGCGTCAAGATTGCTGCCTCACTCCCCGTGTAGTTCATTCCATGTCTTGAATAACTTAAACATATAAAGAGACATTTGTGGTTTACATATTATTTTGGAATGTAATTTAACAGTATCGATGTGAGCACAATAGCATACCATTTATGTTCAAGGAAAAAAAGCTGGAGCGATATCACTGCACCACAAGTTGCTTAGGTGCTTGCTTTCTATTCTCTGAACATTCTCACCTTACCAAAACAAAAAGGTTTGTTTGTGCCTTTGATCCACTGTTTTGTGTACACCGCGAGGCACTTTGGTGCCAGCTTCCCTCTTAGCAGTAGAAACTTGATTCCCGTCACATGCGAAAAGTCACAGTGTTGTGTTCATACAGTACACAGCCAATGAGCAGAGTTCTCTATTTTGATAAAGTTTTATGCCATTTCTGGTGCTTCTCAAGTCATGTCGTGTGAAGCAAATGGAGAAGAGGGGGTGAGAAAGAAATCTGTGATGGCGTTAGACAGGGGTCTTGAGCTGGACCCAACTCGTAATGACATGAGGACATGGTATGTGCCTTAGCCCAAGGCGCCACAAAGGGACCAATGTGTTGGGTATTTTAAAAATGTATCATTAAATGACACAACTGGGACCTCATTCATCCTGCATGAGCCACACAGAGGGAAGGATTTTATAGTTTACATGAAAAATAGAGTGACTTGTTCCAGAGTGAAAGAGAGGGGAACCACCTCTGGAGGCATCTCAAGTGGAGTTTGATGTCCAAACAGTGCATTTTGCTTTGGTCCCACGATACAGTATCATCACTGTATAACACACTTGGTTCTCAAATGACTGGATTTACTTTCTGGCAAGTACTCCGTTATAAAAGAATAGAAATTCATTGCCTGTAAAAATGTCATGATATTCCCCCAATAACAACCAAATACACAAGCCAAACACAAAACATGAATAAACCTTAAGACCCTTAGGCATCACATAGACATATACGTGTATCAGGATTCTCAGGCATACAGCAGGTTAGAGTGAGCAAACAATAATTAAATGATGATAACAAAATGGAACATGAACAAAACACGCAGAGTAAACTCAGCAGGAACAATTGTGTGAACATCAGGATCTGTTTCAGAGCAACAATAGCAACTTCGTCTCTATTGTCACGGTCAACATAAGAAAAAATCTGTGAAAGTGGAAAATGAGAAGGATAAGTTACTGCATAAATTACACTACAACTGCGCTAGTGGCTCTGAGAGGCTGTACAGCAATGCTTGAAGCAATATGTCAGTAAGCTAACATGCTAACAGTGACAATGCTAACATGCTGATGTTTAGAAGGCAATATTTATCAGGTTCACCATGACAGTTTAGCCTGTTAGCATGCTATCATTTGCTGAGGGTGATGGAAATGTCAGTAGTTGTACAGGTATTTGGTCATAAACCAAAACATCAGATTGAAATTTTGACCTGATGATGATATAAGTCACAATATCAATAAAGTCCTCAGAATTTATCTGTTAGGGACCTCAAATTTCATGGCAATCCATCCAATAGTTAAGATATTTGAATAAATGCCAAAAACCTCAATATAATATTTGTGAGAGTCAGGGGATTAGAAAGTTGTTTTGATATGTTGTTTGGTGACCAATGAATGTTTGTGCCCATCCATTGAGAAGATGTCAAGCTAAGTGAAAATTTTGACCTTTTGGTTCATTAATAGAGGATTGGGTGATTTGGCTGCACCTGGTTATCAGGTGCTTAACATCGATGACATTGTGCATCCTTGTTTATGCTTTCAGCAGGTAGTTCCCAAATGAAAGTCATGTGATATGATATATATGATCCTAGTCTCAAAAAGATCAAACCATTTCTACCTGAATTAAAGTTACACAAAATGTTTTGATTTAATTTCATGGGATGATACATAAAACAACTCTGTTATCAACACCATAAAACCAAATTGCATGAAAAATTAAAACGATAACGACTCTGGTGTTTTGTGTAGAATTATATATATAGACCAAGAAAATGGAATTCTTATATGGATTTATTGCTTAAGAAAAGCAATTACATACAGTATATACTATGCTTCTATGCAAAGGTATATATCA
Organism: Thunnus thynnus; assembly: GCF_963924715.1. Classification (NCBI taxonomy): domain Eukaryota; kingdom Metazoa; phylum Chordata; class Actinopteri; order Scombriformes; family Scombridae; genus Thunnus; species Thunnus thynnus. Next base: position 5,552,553 of record NC_089538.1, read on the forward strand.
ACAGCACAGCCTGTAATTTGTAGCATCTATGTATCAATGTCAAAGTACTGTTACCAAGAATTCTGAAATGCTAGGAGAAAGACAACTAAAGCCTTTGACTCCTCACTTGCTCCTCCTCAGACCCTCCAGGCAAAAGCCTGATATTACAAGACTCAGTGGACTTAAATGATTGAAACTCATCTGTTCTCATCTTCTGTTCTTTCACAAATACCAGATAGCTTTAGTGTGTTATTCTGACAGCTTGATAAAAGTAGAAAGAAAAGCAAGAAAAGTGAACATTTCAACAACTCTAACACAAACCAGGTTCTACAAAAGGCCAAACAATACAGAGTGCCAATCAGTCAAGTCAATTGAGAGCACTGCAAAGTTTCAGTCTAAAATAATGTAGCTCATATGTTCAATACTTTTAACGTAAAAACCTGAAAATCTGTTACATTTTCGCCAATGGAGGTCTTTGGTTCAGGACTTCTCTGCTAATGTGCTATACTTTGGCTATTTTCTTGTAATGCCGGTTATGACTTCAATCATACTATTGCTGTGCACCGTATATATAATCAGCTACAAAAGAAGTATTACTGTACTCTGACATGCAGTGAAAAAGACTCAGCATGATCCACTGCTGTGCCATGATGAGAGCCCCAGCTCTGCTCCTCTTCAGGCCTCTTGGAGGTGAAAGATGGTGGGTGTCTCACAGAGAGCCATCTGTTATGATTATGGAGACCCTGAAGGGGTGAGTGGTGACTAAAGTGGGCTCCTAATTGAATTGGGTGTAGAGGTAATCTTGTCAGTGTGCTGGGGTGGCTGGCATCACTGCCAACTACTCCTCCACAGACCTCTCTTTACCCCCATGCTGAAATAATGTATGACAGTACATTTGTGGTAGATGGTATATAATCTATATGGTATGTGTATGAGTGACTGTGGAGGAGAGATGAGTGTGTGGTACAGTATGAAAAGAGCAAGTAATTGTGCAAAAGAACCTAAATTCCTCATGTGAGGCATATGGCTGAGGAGAAAAGACATTGTTCGGAGTTACACAAGAAATATCTCCTGTACAGAACAATTATCTCTATGTTTTATTTTATAATTTTGATAGATGACACTGATAAATTTTCTGAAGCTATTTTTAAAAATATTTATTATGGCAACAGACACCACTCAGTATATTACCTCAAAGGTTCTGGATTGAGGTTTGAGAGCAAACTTAAGCATCAGAAATATATAAAAGATGTCTTGTCCTGCTGGGGATAGTCAGAACATTCTTCAGAGTTGTCTGTTTATTAAAATATGTATTTCATCTTGGCCCTGTTGGCTGATGGAGAACTGAAGTGAAACCAGAACTTATATATTTTTTGTCAGCAGTAAGAAAACCTCATTCAAAATCACAATGACATTTGTAATAATGCAAATATATTTAAATCCATCTCTAGAGCATGACATGATGTTCAACAGTATGTTGCTTGGTTCACGCTATACTATATGTCTAAATAAGAATGTCATTTTTTGAAAACAAACTAATGTAGTTGTTTATTTAATATTTCTGTTCAGACAGAGCAGGACAGGACAGATAGCATAAAGTTTTTAGACAGTAGATATGACAGCTAAAAAATGACATTAAAGAGAGTGTAGATGGAAATCATGGATATGGAAAAAAATCGAGTTACAACTACTGTACGCTTACTGTATGTACATGTTCATGGAAGCTGTAATTTTTGGTATGGCAACAAATGAATCATTGTTTAACTTTGTTAAAATCACAAAGATTTCAACTTTTGTACATGCTTCGTTTTTATCAGATAGACAGATGAAAGAAATGGGAAACTGCATTGCATGGAGCTAGTGGAACAGGCTAGCCCGGAGGTTATGTCATGACTTTGACTCTGTTCCACTAGCCTCAGCCAGACTATTTATTTTATCATAGAGAATCTCTTTAATCAGTCTTTCTAAAAATATAAACCCTTGCAGTGGGGTTTGTTTTATAAATATTTTATTCTAAATTCTATGAATGAATGATTAGCTATTACTGTAATGGCTGGTAAAATTGAAGGATTTCATCACTTTAAAGAATTTTTTTTGTTTGTTTTGTTTGGGCATTTAATAATACCATATCCAATGAGTCATAGACGCAGAGAAACTGTCAAAGCCTGATTGAGCTGTAGCTGTTAAATGCCTGAATCATGGGTAAAATGTCATGGTGCTCAAATTGTACTATCCAGTACTGTAGTCAGTGTGTAATCAGTCATTTCAGATGTCTTTTATTAAGACGTGAAAATGACACATTTTTAGGGGGGGCAGGGGATCTTTAGGGGGAGATAGCAGGTCAGCAGTATATGCCACATAAGTGGTATATACTGCGGTATAGAAGTGGTATATATTTGAAAACTGGGAACCTGACGATTAATTTGAGATGCAGCTCAGCACTGTGTGTCAAGTTTTCCTAGTCATAAATCTGTAATAAACATAGTGTTTTGGTTAGGCGCCCATTCAAATTTTGCATAAGGGCTCAGAACATTATCATTAAAGTATATGATGGCCATTCCCATGCTCAATTATGTTGTTGCAGCAATTTTTGGGTTGATATCATTTGTTACACATATTTGGTGCAAAATGTTACCAGTTTTTTACCACTTGAGAATTGATAAAAATGGTCAAAAATCCCTCAAATACCATTTTAAAACACCAAGACCTTGAGGAACACCATAGAAAAATTCATGCTGTGATTTGGTATCAAAAACTTTTGACATTTGGAGATTTCTGTAAGAACTGCATTTTTCGGCGATTGGATGGCGAACACTTCTGTTCTGGAAATTGCTCAGAAATCCCCTTATTGTCAATATACCTATGAAATCCTCTGAATGTCCTGGTCTCTAGTTTGTGGTTGTAAAGTTTCATGAGGCTGTGATTATCCTAGATATCGCAATAGGTCATTTTATACAGTGAGGTCAAGTTTGAAAAAAATGGTCTCCCTACAATGAAATGGCTACTGTGGGGACTAAGATCATCACACATGAATACAATGCACTCATTAAATCCACAAGAGTCTCAGCTTTCCAGTCATACTAAATTTATGCAATTCCAAGACTGTTTAGGGACCCCAGTATGTAGAAATATTCAAATACACCATTTTTAGAATAGGTGAAAATAACAATTTTATACTTCATGCATAACACTGCATGGTTTTTGCCCAATACTGCATAGGATTAGCATAAAGTGGGCATGTCTGTAAAGGGGAGACTCATGGGTACCCAAAAAAGTCATTTTCATTCAGATATCTTAAGGTTAGAGGTCAAGGGACCCCTTTTGAAAATGGCCATGCCAGTTTTTCCCTCTCCAAAATTTTGCCTAATTTTGGAGCGTTATTTAGTCCCCCTCTCGACACGCTAGCATGACATTGGTTGGTACCAATGGATGCCTTAGGTCAACTAGTTTCATGTGATATGAGTATCTTCACACTAGTTTTAAATCTGAGTACACTACAGCCTCTGAAAGACAGCAATGTTGGTCGAAGACACTGGCGTCCTTGAGGAGTTTAAGAGGTTAAAAAAGCCAAGCATATGGTTATTGTAAAACACCTTGTATGTGGAAGGTGCTATAGAGACTTTTTATTTACCTATTCCAAATAAGAATGAAAATGTACACCAATATATCAGGCAAAATTGTATTGAGCTGACATACTTGCTAAATATTGACCTCGTCCACACACACCCACATCCACACACACACACACACACACACACACACAAACACGCACATAGGCAGACTTCACACCTTGTTGTTTAGGTATAAGACATGGAGAAATCTTAATACTGTGTTTAATAATATCCCTTGGCCGCTCCAAGAAGTTTCTTTTGATTAATGTGCAGAGCTCTCCTGCACCGCTGTCCATGCTTGACCTTAATGTCAGCTCATTACCAGCTTAATTGAAAGCAGAAAGTCAGAGTTGAATCTCATGTCCACGCACAAATTTTATGTTACGTGAACATGGTTTTTACTATGCATGCACACACATACACACACATGCACAGTGCACACAGTTATTACTGTTCATCTCACACTTAGAGGTTTGAAGAAGCTTCCTCATTGACGCCCCACAAGAGTGTGTGGGACTGGGGATTCAGATTGCTGACAATGGTCAGGAGCTGATAGATGTTACTACTGCTATGGTACATATTAGTAAATATTAGCAGTTGATTATAGTAGATATAAAATATAAAAACATATTTTACAATATTCCAATTACCGGTCTGAAATAAGTATACTTGTAATGGTAATGCACAATACTGTGTTTTTGCTGCACATTTTGCTTTATGATTTAAAGATCACTTTTCAACAGGGGCTGAGTTTATGAAAATTTTTTAGTTTTTTAGTCATGCAGGTGTAAAAAAAGGATGCAGATTTCTTAACCCAATAATTTTGTGCATAGACCAAATGAATGTGTGCTGCACCTTTATGAATAGAAAATAGAGTAGGAAGTGGCTGGTGATGGCCTCATTGTGTGTGCACACAATATGAAGCACTTGTGATTGTGAGGTTAGAATGGGAAAATACAAAAAACTTAAGTGCAAATACAAGTAAGCCAGGAGCCCTAGAAATAATTTAATAGAGTATGACAAACATGTTCCTGTTATTTTGGACAAATAAACAGAACCACCTTCCCATGCACACACTGTCTCATTCACACTTTGACCTGACCTTCCTGGAAGTGTGTAGCCTCCCAGGAGGCTGTTCTCCAACTTGGGGGAACTTTTTGACAAAGTACTGATGGCCTGGCTCCAAGTCTCTTCATTCATGTGGTCCACCTGGGAGCTGCAGAGGCCACGTTGCTTTGTACTAAGTGAATAGTGTAAGTCATCCACAGGAGCATAATGCAGCCGTGGCTGAATGAAGCGTAGGTCCTCACCCTGAACTTTCTGCAATGAAACCCTTTTCATTTATTTTCCGTGAAATGACCTTCATAACAATGGTTTCTGTGTGGATGTCAAGCTGGGTGTGGAGAACACTAGTCAGTGGGTTGGCCAGATAAATGCCCTGTTGATAAATCCCTCAGGTTTGAATCATGACTGATTTTACTCCATTCATTTTATTCATCACTTTATGATATTTTCCTCAAGATTAGACCCCTTGAATGTCAGTTTCACTGCCAATCTGTGTTGTAATTGTGTGTGTTCTGCTTTTGTCCCATGCCTTCTTGTTTCATAGGTACTTATATTTTTAATAATTGTTGTGAATTTAGGCTTATTTTTTCATATTTGGAAAATCAATAATTATCAGATGTACTGAATTTAAATGCACCTTCTTTAGCTGATCTTGTAATTTTTGAAGTTAGAATTTCTTTTTGATACTCCCACCTGTAATTAGTGAGCAGAAATGCAGAACCCACGGTTAACAGAAAGCTGTTACTCCTCTTAAAATGCCGGGTTAATTTAGAATGTGTTAATAGGAGCGTTATGGTGAAAAATTCTGGTTTTAATAGCGATGAAGTTCATTAAATGCTGCACTGGTTTGTTTTCAGTTCTGGTTAAAACAGAATCAATGATGGTTTGTGTAACTGGTCCTGGAAAAAACTCCACCGTGTGCATCCGAGTGCTCTGAAAAGGCACACTTCTTCACCAAGATCTCTCAGTCCCTTCATCAATATAAACGAAGCACATGCAATAATACTGACCTTGTTATTCAGCCAAGCCTCACGTTTTCACACTCCATTGCTCATTATTCCTCTACTTTATTGGATCACTTCTGGAGAATGGATTCCACGGCTGACCACTCGGCACACTGTTCCCTCTGAGGGCAGATGTGCCTTGGACTCACGAACATCTATAAAAGATGACAGGTTGAATCACTGAGGTGTAGTTCTGCTGCCCTAAGCAATCCTTAGACCAACACTAATTGATAGGAGCATTTAATACTGAGAATAATACCACGATCTGAATGAGGGGAGTTACCGCCAGGGGTCCACGCCACTTATAAATTAATGCATGACAGAGCAGAATATTCTGATTGGGAGTTTAGAAGCCCTCAAGGACCATAGCGGGGTCCTTCATTTATTTTTTTTTATTTGAAGAAAAAGTCTAGCATTATTTCACAGTGAAGGGCACCTATTTTCTTCACATGGGTAGTGTGACATGGACAAAAAGGAAAAGATACAAGAAAAAGAGCAAGTAAAGCGACTTAAAAGCAGGAGTGAAAGGGCACTGGGAAGGGATTATGGTGATTTAAAACCTCCCCTACTTCCACATCTGTTCCCAGTGGTTTTCAGTGGCAGACTGGAACGTAATGAAGACAGTCCATCAGTCCATCCAGCTCTTTATTTGAGCTTTCCTTTTCACACAGTAGCAGTGATTAGGCCAGCGTTTGTGTGCATGTACGTGCATGTGAGAGAATGAAAGGAATCAATTTCTTTGGGTCTATGTGGGTGTGTAACTGTGTTTGTGTGTGTCAAGTATCTCTTGTAGGTTTTCTTTGTATGCATGCATGTCTACATAAATCTGTTTCATCTCTTCATCTCCTCACCCTTTGCTCCCTCCTTCCCTCCACCCTGCTTCCTGTCTTAACGGTCACAGGCAATTGACTGAAACGGCGGATTTTAGCAGGAGCAGGGAGAGGAGAAGCAGGCAAGTTAATGAGCCCGCATCACCGCTCATATAAGAGCCGACACGCGTTTCTTCTTGAAAACAACAAAAACAAAAACAAAAACAAAACAACAGCCACCTGTGTTAGACTATCTTCTCCCTCCCACAGTCGATCTCTCTTTCCTCTCTCTCCTTCTTCCTGTGTTCTTAATGCATTACTGCCCTCACCCTGTAAGTGGCCATTTATTTTGTTGGTAGAAGAAAAAAGTCAAAGAGAGGAAAAATTTGCAGGGAACTGTCCACTCCACTGGTGCTGAAATTCAGGATTTTCCGGCGTGCTGCAGGGCAACACGGTGTTTACAGGGAGCACAAACATTTTTCTGGACTGATCATCATTACAATTTCAACAACACGTTTTTACCTTGAAAACAAAGCACTTAGGGAAGACGCCAGAAGCAATTCAGACATCCTTTTTGATGTGCTCCGCCACACTGTCACATATCAAAAACCAACTCCTTACTTTTACTTACATTCTCTGCACCAACGATTACAATTTCCACATTACTGCAGTCATAAATGAAAGGCAGCACATCAAACACAAATGTCTGCCTCAGTAACTCTGCTCACTGTGTGAATGACAAGCGCAAAGGTGGCCTGGTTACTGTTATTTGTCAATACACTCATAAATAAAGCACAAAGTCACACGATGCAATGCAAATAATTCTTTTTAGGCTAATTCTGCCGGGAAACATGATGAGAACAGAGCCAAACCGGTCTGCATGCAGCCCTCTGTGGTAGTGTATTAAGCAGAGGGAGCCAAAAGAGATAGCCCTGTGGCGTAAATTGATTGCTAGAGACATATGTTGGCAACGCTGTATTTCACTCTGTGTGAAATCTCCCCTATGGGGCAGACAGGGTAAAACAGGGAGGATGGGGGAGAAGTGAAGGGTGCACTGGTTGTGGAAGAAGCTAGAAATGAGGATGAGGAACGAGCATCAGAGCAGGCAGGTGTGTGTGTGTGTGTGTGTTGTATTTGTGTGTGTGTGTATATGCTTGTGTGCAAAAAAACAAAAAACATGCATATAGGGCTATAGTGTGTGAATGTGTTTGTGTGTATGGGGGTATGCAAATGCATAACCTTGCACAAATCCTCAGTTGTGTGTTGGTGTTTTTTGTGTGCAAGTGTGATGTCTACACAGAGAGCAGACCTTGATGATAAGCGAGTCATCTTACCATGCTGAGTGGGCCATTTAAAAGACAGCCATTTTTCTGGCAGCTCCGTGGAGAGAAGTATGATGGAGGGGGAAGGATGGACAGGCAGGATGCTGAGAAATGTGTGTGTGTGTGTGTGTGTGTGTGTGTGCGAGTGTGTGGTGCAGAAGAGAAAGAGAGAACATAAACAGCCAGTGGGGACAGTGCAACAAGGAACAGAATTTGTCACGGTTTTTTATATACCTCATACATGAGCAAAGATTTATACCCCCACATATTCATACACTATACATGCTCACACATATCCCCTACAAACATGCAAATGACATCAACATACAGGCCCACCCACACACAAAGACAAGGCATGAAGGCATAGAGCATTACATATCCCTTTCACCCACAGCACTCCACCTCATCACCCACCCACCTACACATATGCACGTACTGTAGACCACATGCAGTGCTTCCATTAGCTGCACTTTTATATAAGCGGCCCTTCATCATCCTGTCTCGTCTTCAAGAACTGTTGAGATTGTGCTGATTCCTGAGATAATTGCACTTACAATTCATCCTGCTGATGTTGCCTTTGCTAATATACTGACATTATAAGACATGTCTCTAGACTTATTAAAATATACTGCAGTGATACTTGAGTATGGTGGTATATCAAACTCATTTGACTCTAAGGAACAACTGTCCTGACTTATTTATGTATTTATACAGTGCATAAAGTATAAACACACACTCTCCAGTAGGTACATGCCATGAGATCTACTGTATATGGATACCCTCTGCAGACTTGTAAGCACACTGCAGACGTCATTATATGAGCTAATCCCCCGTGTTCATCATGTGCACCACTTAGAAATGAAGAGGGTATGTGGAATGATTTAAGAGAATCCATGTAACTGGAGAGAGTATTCATGTCAGCCTCCTAGAAGGAATTACAAGTAGAACGTGTCAGAATGTTTTGTGGGCACTTTAGTGGGTATTAATGGATTTTAAGAAATCCACTTATGTTGTAAAAATGGTAATAAATGGTAAAAATCAGTAATCACTAAGGTATACACAGGAACACACTGATCGACTAATCAGCTCTGAGTATAATAAAGACCTCTTGTGGTTCCTTCATTATTCCATTGTAGTGTTTCCATGCAATTTTTGTACAGCTGTAGGTCTTTTTCACAGCATATGTTCACTTATCATCATAAGAAAAGCAGAGGTGTCACTAATAACATTAACAATGGCTCAGGTGTATTCAAGTTTCATTCCACTAAGCCAAGACTGTGATAGTGGGCTGGCATGCACAATAGCAGGACCCTGACACCGCAGCATCTAAATGGAATTTAGCCATCACTCATTTTATTATTTAGACCTATGCTTTTCCTGCTGTGACATGTCAAAATGTCTTCTGTAAAAAAGGTCTAGTAGCAAAATGAATTTTGGGTATACATGGATATTCAGTTTCAGCATTTTTTAATATTTTATCCCTACTGCAATGGCTCAGTAAAACAAGGTCTGGACCCAAAAGCATGTCTGATAACAGTAATGGACTAAAACATAGTGGACTTGTTTTATAAGACAGGTAAATGTCAGCAACAGGTAAGCAGTCAAAACCAAGCCCAAAAGAGCATAAACTAGACCTGGACATAATAGATACTCCTTACTGTGAGCTCTATTCAGGGAGTCCTGAAATTTTAACAGCACCCCTTGAAATATACAGTTCAAGTTTAGAGGGACTATGTCTCGACTGCATAGGTTCAAGCAGATACGGACAGTATTTGTTATGATCCCCCAAAACAACAGATGGTGGGTTTGCTGCAAGAGAGATGAACCAGTTACAAAAAAAATGTGGGCACAGTGAATCACAAAGACGACATATGGAACGGTGAGTTGTCTTTGTTGGACGCGATGCTTTTCTCTTGAGTATGAATCAGCGGATTGTGTGCATGCGTGAAAGCAGAGATGAAGCAACTGATATAAAGATGTGGCAGAAAGACAAGATTGTGTCAGGATATGGGTGTAATGTAGGGGGTGCGATGAGGAAGGAAGCAGGCTTTGAATTTGCGTTTGAAACCGGACAAGCAAGGCAGGAGTTGAAAGAGAAGAAGTACAGGTAAAAAGAACGACAGGTGGAAGTGAAGAGATGTGGGCAAAAACATCAAGGCACTCAGAAAAATGTTCACACCTTTTCTCTTGCTTTCTATTTTTAATTTTTAAAACTCTCCCTCTATCAGCCATCGCTATCAGGAATCCGCATGAAGAGAAGCAATTTAAAGGGCAGGCAGGTGTGAGCTGTGATGTCAGATGACACAGACAACAGTTTGATTAGTTTTTTCAACAAGTAATTAGTCTTCAGGATGGCTGCCGAAGACTCAGATACTTTTTGAAACTGTTTAAAGCGAATAAGCTCAGATCAGTGGTTGACCATGAATGTGGACGTCTCTTCGAGCCCTGCTATAGTATGTCAGTGAATGACAATGACGGGTGGAAGGTTTTTCTCCCACGGTTATAATTTCCATTTCATAAAAGAATGCTGGCGATAAAGAGTGCTTTGTGAAATACCCCCGAATACCCGCACCAGCATAATGAAAAGCAGAAATCAATGGGAAAGGACTTGCTCTGTTCATTTCATATTGGCTGTGTGTGAGTGTATGTGTGTGCTGTCTGCTTGTGTGCATCTAAAAGTGTACAGCGCATGTATTTGAGGGCACAGAAAACCCAATTAAAAGCAAAATCAAAAGTGGGAATCCATAAATGAATGCTATTTCAGTCATTCTGCTGGTGTGCTATTGAAGGCAGCAGCATGTGGTGTGAGTCACGAAAACTGGTTTTGATAGTACTCAATCTGTGCACTCAGAGCTGCCAGACACACAGGTTCATTTTGATCTACATCGCTGCATTCTTTTAGCTGGAGGGAAAAGAAAAGGAGTGATAACGACGTTTTTAAAATACGAGAGCATGAAAAGCAGCATCTCTGTAGTGCTATGACAGCAAAATGTTCCCATTGTTTCCCATAATGTGGATCGCTTCTAATTGCTTCTTGTCATTTTCTTTATGATAGAGCTACTTATTGTGCATCTTGCTTTCAAAAGTGGAGTTTCCAAAACTCTGAGCATGTTTTCTTTTTTTCTGTGATGCTCTCTTCAGCATTTGTTAGAGATATTTTAGTTTAAGCTGATTTTTATAGTACTCATTGTCAACAAGGACAGCATTGGGTATAAGCTGCAAGCAAGACATATGGACCTCTGTAGTAAAGTAATTTAGAAGACTTTGATTTAGAATTTGATCTGGGATCATGGCAGCATCACTGCAACAATGTCAGATAGGACAAAAAAAAACTAAAGAAGTTAGATAATCAGACAGGATGCAAACAAGCCAACACTTCAGTCAGATTATCTAAACCACTTTATTAGGAGGTAAAACCAAAAGTGAGCGTGACAGAAATGTCAGTGACAATACCTTCACTACACAGTGTGTGTTCAATTACGTTAAGTATGGTAGGTTAATGTCACTTAAAGGAAGGATGTTTACAATGGACAGTTTACTGTCCAAATAAGTCTGGCTAATATGGGAGTTTGTTTGTTTACAAGTTGTATGAACATTCGACTGATTATTGAATGATAATTTGATTAACTTGAATAGTGAAAGTGATCAAAACCACAAAAATATGTAAGTGCAGTAAGTTATAATAGACCTGAATTATCCTTAAGAGCAGTAAGCCACTTGAAATTCAAAATGTTCCCTCACTTTTTTATCATGTGAAAACATTCTGTTTATTGTTCATGTATGCCTCATGTTCTTGTGTAAATTGTGCTTGTGCTCATATTGGATGTGCAAAATATTAGAGCTGTTTACTCTTCATGGGGCACAATATTGAGGCCATTATCCCTACTGACTCCTTATTAAATCTAGACCAATCACAAAGGAGGACATGTAGACAAACAGGAGCAGATAAGGTAGAGGTGGATTTTAAAGCTTCGAGACAGCTGAGGTGTGGATTGTGCATACATATGTACAGTACCAGTCAAAAGTTTGGATACACTTGTATGTGCAGGTATGTATGAGAAAATGGGTTTGCATTCAGTACATGGAGGAGACGAATGCACTGTATATTTCCCTTTGATAGATTTCCCCATACGTGTTATTGTTTGACAGGAAGGCAGTTGAAATACAATCTAATATTTTTGCACATGCACGCACATATAGTCACCAGCAGTCGTACACACACATATAAAACATACAGTCCACTTCCCAACAGCCTATTTCCCATAACACCAGACCTATACATATGCTCAACATGATACATAAATCAATTTAATGTAACTTCATGTTTGAGTGGCCACATGCTGCCAAAGCACAGCCAGCAGTCAGGCACGTGACAACCAGGTGAACACGTCACCATAGACATCCAACATCACATGCTTTTCATGAGCTCAGAGTCTCTTTACATCTGTCTCTCTCACAGCACACACACACACACACACACACACACACACACACACCATTTGAGGAGCCATCAGTGTGCTGAGTCTAGTTATACTCCTCCCTCACCTGTATCACACATGAGTTGGTATGAGACCATTTGTCACTGATGAATCCCTCAGACACAGCACACACCAAGGAGAGATTCATTTGATGTACGTCTAACATTTTTTTGTGGTTGGATGAAGGCTGTGGATGTTTGACAACATGACTGGCTTTTGTCGCAGAGATTGAAACAACAGCCATGTCTGTTCCATTTTCACTCATATTCAACTCATTCACGTCAAATTAATGTATTGTAAAAGGCCACCTGCAGTATTATTCAATCCAGGGGCTTCACGGTTTAACATTTTGAGTGAAATCCAACCCGACCTTGTGATTTGCAAAAAAAGTCATATCAAATTGAGCTGTTTTTTTTTCTCCATTTCTGAATCTAATGTTAGTAACTGCTGTTTCTGTTATATCAGTGCTTCATTTTTTTCAAATCATGCTTTTCAGTGATTACAGAAAGGAATCTAAAGAACCTAATGATGACTGATGCAGTAATAATTCTCTGCTTTTTTAAACAACACTATACTGACACTTTGTATCTCTACTACTCTACACATGTGAAATAAACCTGCATAGCACAGCCTCAGCAAGCACATTTAGCATCTGCTGCTGAAATTCTTTGTCCAGTGAAGCAGTGACTTCTTCAGACATGAGTGAATCAAGAATAATTTCAATTCACACACTGACTTCTTTCACAGTTGGTTACTGGAACTAAGTTCACCATGCAACTTCTAGGTTGTGAAGCCTGTTTCTTCTAATACTAATTCTTAGAACTTCTCTTTACCACTAATACTAACACTGCTGATCTGCAATATTATGATTTAATTAAATATGAATAAATTGCTGCTCCATTTTGTCAGCTGATAGAAAACAACTGTGTTGCAGTCTACAGTAGGCCATATTCAGTTTATACGAGGCTGTACAATTGCTGTTCACCACCTGGTGGCATGTAGGATTCCTTTGGGAAATAAAGAGGCATACAAGAAGAACAGCAATACAAATTTGTTTGGAATAAATACAGAGATTGCTCACTCCCATAATAGTGCTGGCAAAAAAAATGAACAAAGCAATCTTTTTTACTGAGACTTTTTCGAGTATAGTACTTACCAGGTCTGCACTGGTACATACTGCTTCCAAGAAATAGTCTAGTCAATTTATTTATAGAGCACATTTAAAAACAATAAACATTGATCAAAGTGCTTTACAGAGAGATTAAATTATGGGATTATTCGATTGATGAATACCATCAAACAAAAAAACAGGAATGATCAAATATAAACATAGGAAGGATCAAAATAAAAACACAGACATAAATAATCGGATATAAGTAAATTAATAAAAGCATATACTATCTTGAAAAAATCACAACACAAACAGCATTGCACAAACAACAAATAAAATACAAACAAATAAAAGCCAGAGTGTGGTCAGGGATAACTTCATGATGACAATTAAGAGGCTAAAGAAAAAAGATGCGGGTTTTAAAGGTATCACTGGAGGGGGAAGATCTAATTGTTAGTGGCAAACTATTCCACAATTTAAGGCCAACAACTGAAAATGCTTGATCACCTCTGGTTTTTAACTGGGCGCATGGAATGGAGAGCAGTGATTGGTCAGCAGATCTGAGGGGTCTGGAAGTGGAATAGAGGATGAGCAGTTCAGAGATGTAATCTGGTGCTAGTCCATGCAGTGCTTTAAAAGCAAATAAAAGAATCTTAAAATCACTTCTGTACTTTACTGGTTACCCGTGAAGAGAGGCCAGTACAAGGGAGATATGGTCTCTCTTCTTGGTACCTGTGAGTCTCACTGGTGCATTTTGAACCAGCTATAGGTGAGATAGGACTGACTGACTGATTCTTACACAGAGAGAATTACAGCAAGAGGAAATAAAAGCATGAACTATAGTCTCTAAATCTTTAACAGACAGGAATGATTTTAAGTGATTTTAAGTGATCTAAGATGGAAAAAACCAGTGCTGACAACTGAGTGAATTTGTTTATCAAATTTTAAATCAAACACTGAGATTTCTTGCGTGGGGCTTTATATTCAATGACAGAGGCCTGGGGGCATTGATTATGATTATGGAGTTGTCTGCAGGGTTGACGTTTAGGACCTCAGTTTAATTCTGGTCTAGCTGAAGGAAGCTTTTTGCCATCCAGGATTGTACATCCTCAGTGTAATTTAGAAGCGAGTTAACACTGCATGGATCACATGGTTTCAGTGGGAGGTACAGCTTGGTGTTGTCGACATAACAATGGCTGGCGATATTATTTTCCGAAAATACACCCCAAAGAAAGCATATATAGGGAAAATAAAATAGGCCTAATATGGAGCCTTGTGGTACTCTACAGGAGATGAGTGCAGAGGAAGAGGACATGTTATCAATTATAACAGAGGCTGATCGGTCTTGGAAGTAGGAGGCAAACCACTGAAGGGCCTGTCCCTGAATACCAACAACACACTTAAGGCTGTCCAAGAGGATAGAGTAATTGGCTGTTTCAAAGGCAGCTGAGAGATCTAAAAGAACTAAAATAGTGTAATTTCCTGAATCTAAAGACAAGACTACATCATTTGTGACCCGCAGGAGTGCGGACTCTGTGCTATGGAGCATCCTAAAACCTGACTGAAATTTGTCCAGTATGCTTAATTTATCCAAGAAGAATATGAGTTGAGAGAAAAAACTATTTTTTCAAGAATTCTAGATAAAAATGAGAGCTTTGAGATTGACCAGAGAGCTATTAATTATTGATAAAATACTAGGCCCAACAGTGTCCAGCACTTTCTTAAATAGGCATGAGGGAATAATGTCTAAGGCACATGTGCAAGGTTCCTATGTGAGAGAATATGTGTCAAAGAGGAGAGAGAAATCGGTTCAAAGATGATGAGAACTGAGGAGCATGAACTTAACTCTGACAGATTGTGGGAGGGAAGTGAGATCTGAGATTGTATAGTGTCAATTTTGCTAATAAAGAATCTTAGGAAATATTCTCCGGTGTCTGGTGTTGCTTCATGACAATTTGCGACTGCAGGGTCTATGGGCATGTTTGAAGATAATGTCAGAAAAATATTTGGTTCTCTTTGCTTTGACACACTGTTGGTATTTAGCCAGACAGTATCCCAGATGCTGGTTAGACACTTGGAGTTTATCTTTTTTCCATTTACGCTCTGCTCTCCTGCATTCCTGCCTGACTGAATGAATTATGGAGTTAAACCAGGGCTGAGCTTGGATTTTTGCTTTTCTCAGCTTGTTGGGGGCAATTTAGTCGAGAATATTGGTGCAGTATAAAAGATGGCACGATTGAGTCCAGACACTGTTGTGTCAGCTCTGATCAGATAGTGTTTAACTCTTGCTATTTTTGTTGTTTTATTTAACCCTGTAGTTTTATTTAATACTATCATCCCATACAGGCTGGCCAGTAAACCTGGGTCTAAATAACCCTGTGTGCACCTGGATCACTATCATAAAGTTTGCTGATGACACAGTTGTAGTGGGCCCAATCTTGAATGATGATGAGACAGCCTATCTAGAAGAGGTGGCAGGCCTGTTGCTGTAGTGCCAGGCCAGCCACCTCTCCCTGAACATTAGTAAAACCAAGGAGCTGATTGTGGACTATGCCAGGAAACGACAGAGGTCATACACCTCACTCCAAATCAGCAGGATTCCAGTGGAGAGGGTGAGCAGCTTTAAGTACTTCAGTGTGCATATTAGCAAGGAATACACATATTGACACTGTGACAGCAAAAGCAAGACAGTATGTATCGCCTCAGACAGCTGAGGAAATTCGACATCTCACAGAAAGTCCTGCTATCCCTCTGCCCTGCTGCAGTGCAGAACATCCTGACAGGGAGCCTAACCACCTGGTATGGGAACAGGATAGAGAGGATTGTGTGATCAGCTGAGTGCACTGCAGGTACTGCGCTCCCCTCCTTGTAGAGTCTATACAACAAGAGGTGCGTAAGCAAAGCTAAGGGAATGGTAAAGGACCCCCACCACCCCAGCAATGGACTGTTTGTGTGGCTGTGATCAAGAAAATGCCTGCGCAGCCACAAATCACACACTGAGAGACTGAGGAAGAGTTTCTTCCCACAGGCTATCAGAGCCATGAACAATGAACAATAAACACTTGAAGGACAATATACCCAAGGACATTCACCCATGTATATTATACTATACTTTGCACTACTACTTAAATACTTTTGACACGTTATTTGCACTGTTTACTTTATAACCATGTTTATGTTTTTGTAGTTTGCTTATTTTGTATACTTTGCTTACAACTGCTATTTAAATACTTATTATAATATCTAAATGCTTATTTTATATATTTTTGCTTACTATGGCTATTTACATACTGTTGTCTCTTTATCAATAGTCTTACTTTTTATTGTTTTATTGTTGGCCCTTTCATTCACAGATATAGGTATAAATTTTGTAAATATTAGCTTAGCTTTTATAATTTCTTGTATTTGCATTATGCACTGCCTGGGAGTTTGACACAGCAACATTTCGTTATACGTATTTGTATGCATATGTGACAAATAAAATCTCTTGAATCTTGAAAATCTTGAATTGAATACTGTGACCAGTTCTTCTGTGCCCAGACCAGCAGGGGGAGCTTTAATGAGAACAGAGGAGAACGCATCTGAGAACTGCCTGGCCACGAAAGGAGTAATAGACATGGAATAGTTTCCTGGCAGAAATCACTTAAAATTAAAAGGTTATCAGATTTAGTAACCATAAAAGACAAAAAGTTAGAGGATTTGTCAATAAAAACTTTGTTCAATTTAGGGGGTCTGTACGTATATAAGTGCACAAAGTACTGGAATTGACTGTTCAATCTTACACAACAGTAATTCAAAACTTGTTTATTTGTCAATTAACATGGGTTCACAGGTAAAAAGATCATTCAAAACTATAGCTAGGCCCCCACCACGGCCAATAAGCTGCGGTGAGTTAACAAAGTCGTATTTTGGAGGACACAACTCAGAAAAAGAGCTGATTTTACCATGTCTATGCCCGGTTTTAGTGAGAAATAAAAAAATCTAATTCATGGGTGTGGTAAATGTAAAATTGAGAGTATTGAATGCTAGTCCACTAGTCCACTAGGTGGCACTGTGACATTGAGGTAGTTGCCAGTTGAGTGTTAGGGACACAGAGGACGAAAACAGTTTGTGTTGTGTAATGCAGAAATGTTGTAACCAGGCTGCACTCTTCTTTCACCAGGAGCGAAATAAAACTGTTGTTGTATTATGTGTCCTGTGTGTTTTTTGCTTTGTACTGTTTGTTATTGTGCTGTTATATGTTTTAATTGGGTCCTGCCTAAGGGACTGCAGATGAAAATGAGCTATAAGCTAACTCTGGAACACTACATCAAATGGTAACATTTATGTTTAACATTGTACATGGTCCCAATAAATATATAAACTCAGGATAAACTTGGGATCCAAGTGCAGGCTGGCGAACCACCATTGCAGGCGGTGCATGTGCAGGAGCCCCAGTGGAGCAACTGGATGGCCCGCTGCCATGAGCCCCAACACCTGCATGACAATCAGAGCTGTCACTACTGCTCCCTGCTACAATCTAAGGACTGCCTGCTGCAGAGCTGTACATCTGGGTTCCAACAGAATGGTCTGCAGACTGACCACATCAAGCACAACTCCCAGACACAGCCCACTGGTGTGGCTGGGAGACGCTCTTCTTCCAGTTGATGGCAAAACCTAACTGGGTAAGGTGCAGCACCAACTTGGCTATGTGGAAAATGGCCCATTCTCTGGACCTGGCCATGACAATGAGGTCGTCTAAGTAAAAGAAGACCCTCATGCCCTGGTCACACAGTGGTGGCAGCGCTGTGTCCACACACTTGCTGAACATGTAGGGGGTCAGGGAGTAGCCAAATGGTAGCCTGCTGTACTCATAGGCTATCCCCTGAATTTTGAAACGCATGTTCGGCATCACCTTGACATGGAAATAAATATCTTTCAGGTCGATGGTGGTGAATCAGTTGCTTGGTTGAACCAGTTCCAGCAATCTCCCGATGGTTAACATGTGGAATGTCTTTTGAGCGATACATTGGTTCAGAATGCGGAGATCTAAAATGGGTTTGAAACCCCCTGTCCTCTTGGGAACCAGGAAGTATGCAGAGTAAAACCCCTTCTGTCCTTCTGGGAACGATCGAGATGGCCAGTTATAGGTCTCCTTGGAAAGGGAAAATCTCCTCTTGGGAGGATAGATTTATGTCCTTGATGCTCAAAAACAGAGGAGGACCATGACAATACTGGAATGAATAACCCAGTCTCAGTGTTTTGTCCATCCACTCTGATAATGCGCAGATGTGACACCATTCCTCGTAAAACTGTGTCAGAGGACAGACGATCAGCTGGGGGGCAGCAGCCAGAAAACTGTGATATTTCGGTTTGGTCCTCTCCGCTGCCATACCTTCCATAAACAGAAGATGTTGGGCAGGATGTGTTTCTTTCTCACAACATTGCACCTAACAAAGCGCTCATAAATGAGCTCAGCACTGAGCTCAGCGCTGAGCTTTTACCGGCTAGCACAGCCCGCGGCTGAGTGAGGCCACCCACCGACAGTTGAGTGACACTACATGTCACAGATGACGCAAAAAAATAAGTGTCAGACATCTCAGTTTATTGCTCACTATAGAGTAAACTTTTGAATGTATATTATATAGAAAGTAGTGATTGTGTGAACAAAGGAGTGACAGCCCATTATCTCATAAGTTATCACCTTGATGTTGCCTACAATTTAATAATCTAAAAGAATAATGAAAGCATACATTGCTTTACTTCACTCAGTTCGCACACTGTTGGCATGTCCTGCAGACATGTGATCTGAAAGGTGTAAAATACATAATACATGAAAAAACAAACAAACTGAAAGTTCAGTATATGTAGACATCAGAACCCAGGTATAGCAAGGCAACATAATATTTCCCGGTACTACATCATGGCTGACAAATAGATAAAATAGCTCTAAAATCATAAATTTCATTGGATTAAAATTTGGGTAAAGACATCATAATGGATTGATGAAAAGCTTAGATGTGTAGTTGGATGTATGGATTCTGATTCACACTGAACACAATGAACCTCAATGCAACGCTTTGGCTCTTTAGACTGAGGAATTCTATAGACAATCATATTAAATGGAGCATTAAGCACAATCCCATTTCAAAATGATCTGCAGCATATAAAACATTTCGTTATGTAGTCATTTCACATTGACTACTTTTTAAAATCATGTGTGACATACTGTTGGCTGGAAATGTTGGTACAATTAAAATGCTATCTGAATGTACTGTGAAACAACAGATGAAAAAGCTCATCTAATGATTATATATGACAAAAGATAATGACTGGTCCTGTTGTATGTTTTCTGTGCACCTAAGGCTACTTTTTAAGGTAGTCATTACTCCATGTGCCATTGTCACACTGTATTTCAGTCCATTACAAATGGAGCTGTTTGAGAGCGTCTGACAGTAAATACTGTGCACGGTGAAAGCATAATTGCCAAAGCACCCGTGATGCGATGTTGTGACAACATCAGTGCTGATAGGGGATGAGAGGAATCACTTGTGTGTTAAAATTGCCATTCAAACTTGGTCAATCAATCGTGGCAGCCATTTAAATGTTAATGGTAAAAAATGAACTGCTACATTGTTGGTGGACAAGTGGTGCTCTGTAGCAAATGCAATGTTTATTCTTGAGTTGTTTAATTGCTGACAAGGGCGTGTACCTCCGAGCAAGACGACTACAGAACAAGAGACATTGACAGCTATTTTTTCAACTGAGAAATCACTGAATAAAAAAATCAATCTGGCTAGGGAAGAGGTCCCGCATTTATCATTATATGACAAAGATATATGTCATGCATGGGAACGGTGCACATAAAACTCATTATCATATGTCATGTCAGGCATGGAGTGTGAGTATAGTTTAGATCTGGTGAAAAAAAAATCACAGCATGATCTGTAATACACAGTGTTTAAAATGTCAAAGAAAGCCAACCACCCCTTCTGAATAACACAACCATACAGTATGTCAGAGCCAATTGAAATCATACAGAAATGGGAAATCCCAACAACGAAAGTACTTCATAATAACGGTCATTTCTTATTAGAAGAGAACCACCATTACTTTCAGGCAGTGAGTCGTGACGAGTGTCCGGAGCTTTCAGTATAAGTTGCAGTGGACAGGGGTGTGTTTCAGAAAGGATGAGGGCTGAACAAGAGAAATCCATTAACCTTTCTCTCTGAGAAGACTGGCATGTGTATCTTTTGTACCATAAACTACCTCTATATCTCCTCTCTCTCCTCTCAGTCAGCATCTCATTCCCTCTATAACTCACCAGTTTCACTTTTCTACCACCCCTTTCAACTATATGTTTTGCACCTCACCACATTTTCTCACTTTTCTCCCTAATCTCATCCCCCCCACCACCACCACCGTCGCTACCACAGTCTCTCAATTTTATTTGTAGACCAAAAGCATAGATGTGTTTACACGAAATTTTAAAATAGTATTTCAAATGTGTGAAGTATTGTTTTGCACATATGAAGTATGGCAGTTACATTTTATATAGGTATATATAGTTATTTAACACTATTCACAATATATTTGTATCTTATTTTTTACATTGAAATAAATTAAAAGCTTGCAACAGTGCAAATTCTCTTCTAACTGTATGTTCAGACTGAACATAAAGTGAATTTTAGAGGTGGCGCAACTGTCTGTTGGAACGACGTAAGTAGACATGAGTAGATACAAATTTGCCACATACTTGGTAAATAACAGAAGTAACCAGAGTTTTAGGTGAGCTCTAATTTCAGTTAGAACCTTAACAGAACACAAACACACAGGCACCGTCCCACAGTCACAGTTGGTGCATCTTTTGCTAGCTAGGTTACAGCTAATGTACAGTTGCTAAATTGGCTGTTTGGGGCAAATAAACACACTCGCACGAATTATGTAGGGGAAAGATTTGCTTCATGTTCTGTCTGAACACACCATAAATGTTAATGTTTTTTGACCAATTGCAGGTAGTAGCCAGGAAAATGAACAAAGGAGAATAAAAGAAGTGGGGTGACCATATTTTCAAACCCCCAAACCCCCAAACAGGGACCCTTAAGTGTACCGCACATGCACATGTATATGCATGCACCATGGGCGTTTTCATCAGGATTGGGGACAATTATTTCAGCACTTTGCACACCTACCATGGACAGCACCTCAGCAGACAAAAAATTATGTTTTGTCTCTCAAAATCCACCAAGGTATTTGTCAGTGTGGACAAGTGCAGGCTGCCAGCTAAATGGCCTACATTCTCTGCCAGCTATTTAAAAAAAAAAAACAAAACAAGGTCCAAATCTCTTTGTGGCCTATAAATAACTTTATAGGCTATAACATAAAAATAACTTTAACTTACATGTTCATAATGTTATGCCATGAGCTGGTTGTGAATTTCCAAAAATTAAAAAACAAAAACATTAAATCACAATTGCAGCTCGTTAATAACAAAAACCGAGAAAGAGCCTTTAAAGAAAGTTCCCTTTAAGAAGATTACTGGTTCTTTACGCTTTGCAGTCCTTCCT
Organism: Thunnus thynnus; assembly: GCF_963924715.1. Classification (NCBI taxonomy): domain Eukaryota; kingdom Metazoa; phylum Chordata; class Actinopteri; order Scombriformes; family Scombridae; genus Thunnus; species Thunnus thynnus. The sequence goes on from NC_089538.1 coordinate 5,574,478, forward strand.
CTTAGTTAGAATTCCTTTTCTGGAGCTCTCGTCTCTCAGGGAAACCACCACTTATGATTGGCCTTCTTAATATGATCTTTTATATCAGCATTTCCATCGTGTGTGACCAAAAATGTACTCTTGCAGTGTGTGCAAAACTTGCAGTGTTTCTATATTTGTTTTATCACAATACACTACATGACTTACATTAGGAGTGTAGGGTAAGTAAAATTTTATTTAAATGTCAGTACTTTACTTGAGAAGCATATTGTATTCCTCTGCAGCTGTTCAATACATATTCAATATTTGATGTTACCAAAATCTACCTCCTCTCTCCTCTCTGGCCTCTCCTCTTCCCTCTCTCCCCCCTGCATGCTCCAGCTCTTTGACAGGCTCGTCTGCTCTGCATATCGCCCTCAGCTCCATGGACACCATGCGAGAGAGAGCTAAGCTGAGACAAATAAGTGGGTGGAGGAAGAGAGAGAGATAGAGGGAGAGAACCAGGTCCCAAATTACTGAGGGCTGGCTGGATCAGACACCTGAATCATGACTCCAGATTGAAATGTTAAATAAAATATGTTAATTAAAAATGGGCTACAGGGTACAGGTAGGTTTTTAAGCTTAAACCTAAATTGTAGAATTTTGCTGTATGACTAGTTTACATGTGAAGGAAAAAAGAACATTTTGAAACGTTTGGTTGCAGTGTAAAGGCAGATAAAAGGATGGCATACCACTCACACTATGTGTATAGAGTGTAGGGTTAGGGTTAGGGTTTGGCTTCTGCTGTGGCCACTCATGTGTACGTAAAAAGACTCATTTTGCTCTTAATGCTGCATTCAGTTTCAATACTGTAAGCCACTTTAGGTTAAAGAAATGATTGTTTGAAATGAGATTACTTGTGTTTATTCCCCTTGTTTATTGCACAGAGAACAGAACAACATGCCATGTTTAGTGTATGACGGTAGAAAAAAGATATTGCGACGCTTTCTCCAGGACATGATTACAACAGTCAGGCAATGCAATAGGATGCAATATGCACACAAAGACAAGCACGCACACAAGGAACAAAAAGGGTTAACTTCACAATAAACAAGCTGTAATGAAAGAGGTGGATTGCGAAGACAGAGAGAAGAGATGGAGAGAAGGAGAGAAAGGGAAGAAGGGACAGGAAGGATGTTCAAAGGGTTTGTTCTAGCATTTGAAAGGGGAATTTACAACAGACAGGCAAGCATCACACAACAGCGGCGCTTTGAAGTGTCTGGGTATGTGTGTAGATAACGGTGCTTACATGCCTTTATTAGCTGGAGAGAGTTTCACACCCCCTGCTGCACATGTTGTTGCTGTGATACTCTTACCAAGCAGGGGATGTGGTGATAGTCGGGGGCTCAGCTGGAGCTGTCTTCATAGGCGTGTGTGTGAATGTGTGTGGGCAGAGAGTGTGTAGATGTGCCTATAAACGTCTGCAACATTTGAGGGTGTACACATGAATATATGTGTCTGAGCAGTTCTTGTGTTTAGTGGTGGAGAGTGTATGTACTGTATGTGTGTGAGTTTGTGGGCCAGACTATCGGCATAATTGGATTGACAGCTCCCACTGTGAAGGGTGCAGCAGAGTCAACTGGTGTGCGTTCCTAGAGAGCTCCCCTGATGCCCTCTCCTCCCTCCTCTACCTCGTCCTCGTTCTTGTTCTCCTCTTCCCTCCCACCTCCTTCTACTGTGATCCTAATCAGTAGCGAAAGGCCGGCGGAGGAGCTTCAGCTCGTGGTCGCTGAGCATCTTCCTCCTGTGGAAATAGAAGTAAGACAGCATATTGGAGACTTCAAATATGCATCTTTAAAGCAGTATGAGTTGGAAGTATAAATAGTTTGAGTTGATTTGGCCATCCTTTCAGTGTCTATTAAACTTTCAGATGTTTTTAAAATCTGTCTGAGTGCTCATGCTTCTGCCCTGTTGGACTTATGTTGAATGTCTCTGTGTTCCCAGATCTCAGCAATTTACCTGATGTGTACAATGTTATCATTACTAATATGCAAGATGGTCTAAACTACAAAAATCTAAATCTACAAAGATCTAAATTCTAATTTACCATAATAATCCTTTATCAAATTAGCTGAGACCAACCAGCACAAAAGGCAGAGAGATTAAGAAAATTGTATATGGGACCAGCTCAGATCCAGTCAGCTTTGCCTCAGGCTTTGAGAGGCTGAGTTCACACAGATTGTTTTCTGCAGTTTAAATTAATTCTGGTTAGATTTCTTACGTCGACTTTGTGCTGACAATGCTTTGCTTTGCTGTCCAGACCAAACTACCACAACAATACTAGCTGAAAGTCTGTGTCTTGCCCTCCATTCATTAAAGGTGCTAGTTTTTATCAGTCAAAACATTATGTGATATGCGCATGTGACAAATCTGGACTAAACAAATATACCTGAGCTCTCTGCTAATCATGACAACTATGACAACATTAGGTGACATATAAAAATGACGTGATGTTTATCAAGAGTGGAACATCTTCTCCTCAAACAGGTAATGATTCAAAACTTTATCATGCACAGTAGATTGAGCCCACACATCTCTATGGATTGTTACTGCTAAAAACATACTACTAAATATATACTATATATATTTAGTAGTATATATATATACTGATCATGGAAACTGGTTCACCAAATAGTTATGTTTCTGAAATAAATACATAATTATTGTAATGTAACACTGTTTGAATTTGTATTAAAGATAAATGCTTTGGCAGTGAAGAAAATGAGTGTGTGGGTGTTAGTATGAATGTGTTTTTGCATTGTGGGGTTTGTGCCTTTTGCTGCATGAGTTTGTATATTTGTATGTGAACCTGTATGCACCATATTTGGGTCTGGGTCACCACCCAGCAAACAGCTGTGCATTACTCATCAAACGATCTGCATATGGATTCAAAACTTCAGCTATCAATTGGATGAAAAGTTATTTATCCAACAGAAAAGAGTATGTTTTGTCTATTGGTACCCTGTCAAATATTAAATCACTACAATGTGGAATCCCCAGGGCAGCTATCTAGGGCTTCTCCTATATTCCATTTCACAAATGATCTGCCATGTGTATTAAAAATGCATGCATGTATGCTGATGATACTACAGTTTACATTATGTATCTGCAGAGAATACCAAGGAACTTCAAGACAAAATCCTTCAAGAAGAGTTCATGCTAGTTTCTGAATGGGTTTCTGAAAACAGGCTGAAATTGAACATCTCAAAAACCAAGAGTCTAATATTTGGCTCCAGGCATGCTCAAGAATTCTGCATCTATTTGCAAGGGGTAGCTATTAAGCAGGTTAAAGAGGCCAAATTGTTGGGTGTCACACTTGAGGGAACACTTTCATGTTCAACTCACATTAATAATATGGTTGCCAAAATGAGTAAAGACATTTCCATCATCAGAAGGTGCATTTACTTTTTTAATAGAGATAACAATTAAACAAGTAATACAATCTTTGGTCTTATCCCACCTTGATTACTGTCCAGCAATCTGGTCTAGTGCTTCATAACAAGAGCTTAATAAGATCCAGCTCACTCAAAACAGAGCTGCCGCCTTGCTCTTCACTGCTCAATGAGGGACAGTGTGGAAGGGAGGCATGCCATGCTGTTGTGGATGAGGGTGGAAGAGTGACTGGCATGCAACCTGGTTCACTATATTAGAAACATTTGTGCCTTAAGAAAACCTACATAGTTATATCCACAGCTAACGCACAACAATGATAAACATTATTATGACACCAGACATGCCTTCACGGGACCATTCACGTTACCTTTACCTAAAACCAATACCTTAAAGAAAACTGTAATGTATAGGGCTATGTCAAACTGGAACAAACTACCATTACATTTAACTCAGATTACCAGAAAGATCAGTTTTAAAACGAAATTAAGAACAGCAATTATTCAGAAAGAAGTCACTTAAGGCTACATATGTTATTCTGTATGTTAAAGTTGATTATATTTGTGGTGCTAACTTGGTAATGCCTCACTGAGCGATAGTAGTATTGGACAGTTATAATATATATATATATATGTATCTAGCTTTCTAACTATTATGTGCTTTAACCATTTACAGTTGATGTGACATTATGAATGTGAGAGAACTACTTATTTTCTCTCATTTTTATTTGATTTTGTTGATATTGTGGTTTGTGTTAAGAGTTAATATAGTTTATAGACCCAAAAGCAGAACTCAGACATGGAAACATTTCCACAGTTCAAAAAGGTTGTTTATGGTAGATTTTTTGTGAAGATGGTTTGGGGAATGGGCTGGAGTGTCTGGAGACCAGGACAGGCAACAGAGCAGGTAAGCCAGGGTTGTTGGCAGAGGCTGGGTAGACTGTGTAGGTTCCAAGCTGAAGCTTGACGACATGATGGTGAGCTGGGCAAGGCAGGAGAAAAAGACAGCAGGCAGAGGTGAACCTGAGGCACAGGTAAATAGTTAAACTGAGTTAAAAAAACAAAGACAAAACAAGAATACTAAAAAGATACTTTGAGTTGGCCGAAGCGTTGCACCACATAGGTGAATGAATAATCTGGCAAAGAGTGGAGTGAAGAGCCATGCATTAGCTTGTTGAGTAGATGAGATGATCAGATGCAGGTGTGCAGGTGGATAGGTGGGAGAGGGAACCAGAAGGCCACGCCCAGCACACACAAACAAACACAGAGAGAGACAAACTGGAAACACAAGGGATGGGAAAGGCAGTGCAAATAACCTAACAGTACCCCCGCCTTAATGGGAGTCTCCAGGCAACCCACCAGGCTTTTCAGGATGAGCCCAGTGAAACTCTTTAACAAGATGAGCATCCAGGATGAAGGACCTAGGGACCCAGGACTTCTCCTCCAGACCATATCCCTCCCAGTTCACGAGGTACTGCAAACCTCTACCATGACAGTGCACATCTAGTAGATGACGGACAGTGAAGGCAGGGTGGTTATTGATGAGCTGGCTGGGTGGAAAGGGCTTGGAAGGAGGGCAAAGAGGACTGGTTGAGACTTCAACTGTGAGACATGAAAGATGGAGTGAATTCTCATGGTCTTAGGCAACTTGAGTTTGACGGTGGTAGGGTTAATAACTCATTCCACTTCAAATGGACCAATATACCAGGGTGAGAGTTTGCTTGAGTCAGTCTTTAGTGAAATATTTGGAGGAAACCAAACTTTCTGACCTGGTTTGTATTCCGGAGCTGGATGTCGAGTCCCAGCTCCAGAATACGAACAGAGTCAGGAACAAACAAGCAGTTAGGCAGACTGTAAACTGAGCAGGCTGAGTCTGTTGGGCCTCCATGACTGCTGCTTCTACCTCCCAGGTCACAGCTGCCACCACACAGGCTGTGGGAAGGATGGTGTCTGGACTGCACTAAGACTCCTCAGAAACATGTTGATTGGAGAGAGCATCAGGTTTAACATTATGGGAACCAGGACAATAGGTGAGTGTAAGTTAAACCTACTGAAGAATAAGGCCTAACAGTCTTGGCGAGAGTTCAGGTGACTGGCGGTTTGTATGTGTGCCAGGCTCTTATGGTCAGTCCACACAATGAGAGGTTGCTCTGCTCCTTTTAGCCAGTGTCACCACCCCTCCATCACTAGTTTAACTGCCAGTAGCTCTCTGTTACCTGTGTCATGCTCTGTAGATGTCAGGAAAAGAGGGCACGGGGGTGATGTTTTTGATCAGGACCAGAACATGAGAAAGCACCACCCCCACCCCACTGTCAGATGCATCTACCTCAACAATAAACTGGAGAGATGGATCGGGTTAAATTAAATGATGGATCAATAAAATTTACAGGGCAAAAGACAGGGAGGTTGAAATTTGTTCATGTGCGACTGTGTGTGTGTGTTCTCTTGTAATTTCAGAGTTAACCCATAACTTGTTTTTGTTTTTACCATGATACAAAAGTAAGGAAATCCACATTCAGGGCAAAGTAGAGACTTAAACCATGACAGAGAAAATGTTGATAATGGTTATTATGCAAATGAGCACGTGAGCACCAGAGAGAGAAATCTGGGGATTAGATTTAGGCAATTAATTGGAAAGATTTTGTGACCTAAACTGGATTACCAGCCTATTAGGTCACATCCAGACAGCTTTTGAATTCTGATGCTTGGTTGGTAAATTGTGTAAATACATTAAATATGTGTCTGTATTTGCATATATAAATTTAACCATTCATTATACATTTATTTTGATACTGGTGTGTGCAGGGTTACCTGCGTGAATTTTCTGACCTGAAAAGTGTATGCTTCCATCATTTTTCTTTGCATCTGAGACCGTTGTCACTCTCTGTCCCACTGTGCTGATGTTGTTAAGGACACTGTCATATTGGAAGTGGAGCTGTGGGATGCTAGTTAGCCACTCTGCGTGTGGTTGATGGCCGGGGCCTAACAAGAGCCATGGGTGATAGAGACTGATGGTAGAAAGATCACTGCCAAATGAAGCAGATTTCTCTCCAGATGTTGTTGCATGTGAGGCTTTTTGTTAGTCGATGTTCTCTTTCTCTTTTCTGCATCTCCTCCACTCACTCACTGCATCTTTAACTTTCCCCACCTCTTGGTTAATGCTGTCAACCTTTCCCCATTTAGCCTTGTCTCATCTCTGACTCGTTCATTTGTGCAGTATCAGCAAAGTATCACCAACATCTACTGTACCTCCCATCCTCAAAACGCTGTATGCCCAGACTTCCTGCATGGTTAGCAGTGGGGGGAAGCCACCACAGTTTGCCTGGCCATTCAGATAACTTTGATGGTTCTCACAAGGTCTACTGAAAACAAGCAGCTGATATACAGGGCAGTGACCAGCAAATACATCAAGCTTGAGGAATGTACTTGACCTCCTGAATGCACATTGCAATTTTTATGACAGTAGTGCAATTCAGTGACAACTGTTTGCCTCTGAGGCTTTGGCAGCAGTCCATTCCCACCTAAATGTTAATATCTGCTCAGGCAACTGTATAATAATCTTTCTCGGTAGGTGTTCTTTGCAGTCTTACATCCTCCACAATGTTGTATGTTGCAATATTTGTGAGTACAACCCTTATACAAAAATGTCGAAAGGTTGGATGAAAGAATAATGATCATGTAAGTGTATTATAAAGCAGCACTACTACAATGGATGCATATTTAGATCTAATGACCTGTCAGTGATATGTACATTATGTTCTCCATTTAGGAGATAAAAAAGTCAATACATAGTCAATATGTTTGGCAGGGAGGAGTAAAGACATACAGCACATGGTTGTCACTGCCATCAGCTTCTCATAATGGCTCTTCTGTCCCCTAACTGTCCCTTCTACCCAAGCTGTGTGTGTGTGTGCCTGTGTGTGTGTGTGTATGTGTATGTGTGTGTGTGTGTGTGTGTGTGTGTGCGTGTCCGTGTGTGGGGCGCTTATTATGTTTCTCTCGCATGCTCTCTCCCTGACAACCTAATTACTATTTTCAGCGAAATACTGACATACAGATCGAAGACTGCAATCGGGAATGCAGCTCATTTTTGACAGAGTGGTGGTTTATGAGATGTTTGTGTAGGAGGAAATATTTCTCTTTTTTTTCTGTCTTTGTTTTTCGTTCTCAGTAGTTTGGGTAATTATTTACATTGCTGGTGTCACTGAGAAAAAATGGAAGAGAGGGGCTAAGGAGGGAGGGATGAGAGTGAGATTTGTGAGAAACATGAAGGAAGATGACTTTCTCTTTCAGGCTTTGACTGAGTAACTCTGGATTTGTACTGCAAGCAGCCTGGTTGGTAGATTGATCTGTTCTCTGCCATGGTGGTAGAATTTCATAAAAATATGTAATTTTGATATGCTGACATACCTAGCTGGTGATAGTGATAATTAGATGGCATAAACTGAAAAAAGTGTAAAGTCAAATAGCTTCAGAATCTTCTATTAATCCCAGCAACACATGCAATGGTATTTCAAGATCATTTTTGGAACACCATTCTCAAATAAAAGTTAATAACTGGCAAAATTACAGTATTCATCATACGTGATTTCTAATACATAGAAATTACTCTTAGTCTTGTTTTTGGCTGAAACAAGACTAAGAGTCTACAGCATTCTAGTGGCTCTGTGGGGCCGTATTTAGGTGCAGAGGTGCTTTGAGCTAAATGCTAAAATCAGCACACTAACATGGTCAAAATGACAATGATCACCATTATAAACATTATACCTGCTGTGGCTCAGCAGGTAGAGCAGGTTATCCACTGATTACAGGGTTGGCAGTTCAATTTCTTCTCCTGTCCACATGTCGAAGTGTCCTTGGGCAAGACATTGAACTTGAAATTGCTCCTGATAATGAGGCCAGCTTGCATGGTAGCTCACTGCCATTGATGTGTGTGTCTGCGTGTATGTGTGTGTGTGTGAGTGAGTGTGAATGAGAGCCATAAATGTAGTCCATCTTACTTTAGCAAGTTAACATCCCAACCTTTCCTAATTAGCACCAAACACAAAGTACATTTGATGGGATTGTCATTAGTTTTGCAGGTATTTGGTAATAAACCAAGACGGTGGCACTAGATGAAACATTAAGGAATCACTAAAGTTATTAAAATTCACCTGAGGGGGACATTCAGTTAAAACCTCATGATGGTGCTAGAGGAAAAGTCAGAGGATCATCAAAGTTTTTAGGATTCATCCTGTACACCAAATTTCATGGTAATCCATGCAATAGTTAAGACATTTCATGAAAAAGCAAAAATGTCATGATGGCATTTTCATATAGAAAATAGTGGTAGCAGTAAACATTATGTTTTAGTTTTCTTTACTTTCTTTACAGCTAAGCACAAAAGCCAAGTCATACATACATTCACCACAGAAGTAGCACAGGGAAAGTTTTTAGAAAGTATCTCTGGGCAATACCTTAGCACTGCTGTTTTAATCAGAAACTTTCACACCAGCAACTTTTGTTGACTTTTGTTGACTCTTAGGGTCTCTTCATTGCCAGTTGCAAGAGATGCCCATCCACGTTGCTGTAAAAAATTTTTTTACCAGTCCAAAATGTGCAGGACCACAGGAGTGGGAATGAAGAAAAAAACATCAATGAGTAGATGGGCTGAATTTCTCTTTCTGGCTAAAGTGGCTATAGGTGTTTCACTGGTATCAAGATGAGTTTTTGCGTGCCTGACAATACCTGTCTCAATGGAATGACTGATTTAAGAGTGACTGTGGCCAACCAAAGATTGAATGAATGGGATTGTAGCTCAAGACGCAGAACAAAAAGAATGAGTTATCGTGAATTAGAGAAGAATATAAGAAAACATTAGGCAGTTGTTAAAATTAGGCCCTACAACCTCAAACCACTATAAGATAGCTAGCTTTTAAACAGAACAACTGGCTGAAGAGACCAGCACATTCAAAACCTATAATTAAGCAATAAACCACAAGAGGTTGTAGTTTACAGTGATTTTAGGACAGCTAAGGGGCGTTGTTAGGCACCGCATCCTACTTAACAATGCCCCTTATCTGTTCTAAAATCACTGTAAACCGTGGCCTCTTGTGGCTTATTGCTTTTATAAAATGGTTACTACATATACCTGACAAGGTTTCATAAAATAAAAACACAGCAACAAAAAATTAAATCATTTATTGATAACAAATAATCATGTTTCTACCAAGCAATGTAGTTCTTCAGCGACATTTAGCAGAATGGTTGCCAAGCAACACACAGACAGGTGGAAAGCATGCTAATCAGGCTAGTCAAGCATGCTTAAAGATCGGGATGATTATTAATGTTTATCTGGATAAACAGCGAACAGACCACATAGTCTGTTTAATGGTCCCGGCTTTGTTTCTTGACTTCCCCAACTCTTCAGTTTCTCTCTCATTAATTTCAGTGTGTCTCCTTTCTTTTTATCTTCCTCCTCTATCCTGTCATCTCTTGCCACCACTCATTCATGCTTAGCCCACCCAGTAAATCATACATTGTTCATTTACTTTGGGACAGAGCGAAGATTTACCTTGTCTTGTCACTGAACAGAGGACTACTGCCATGCATTCACCATGCTTATGTTCTTCCATTTGCTGTGACAGTAAGTGACGACCATGGCAAGAAGAAGGTCTGCAGTGAAAATGGCTTTGCTAGATGTTTGCTTTGATTCTTGATTCTTTTCTTAATTTGTTTAATGTAGTCCACCATCAGAAACACAAGCTACTAAAACCTGCCAGTCACGCAGTTTTGTGGTCTCCATGCGGTGTCTTTATAGCCATTATAGCCCTAATGTGTCGTTACATTTTTGAAGAGGTGAATGTCAACTATGGTGTAGCCTCTGGAGAAGCTACGGTGGCTACAGTATGTGCATAGGCTCTGTAGCTATACTAACCTCTTGACAGACAACTATAAATCCACTTTAATAGGTGTTATGCATACTTGCATAACATTACACATGCCAGTGCTGAACACAACACTTAATCTGTTTCCTCTCTAGCTGAATCATTTTGACCTATATTTAACATAGAGATCAGTTTTAGCATACACATTATTAATCCAGATTAACCTGCATACTCTTCCTCATGAACTAACTACTCCAACCACAGTTTAACATCTCTGAATTAATTACCTGCACACTGAAGACCATATTTCAAATATTTGTATTAATTCACAGTGGAGACATTAGAGGACACACTTGGGGGTTTGACTGAACAAATAAGTAAATAAATGAACAAAGGATGGTTCTCTAGGGAATAAAAGAGATTTGCTTACTGTCACTGTATGGGGATCCTTTACATTTGTGCTATGAGTCCAGGAACACTATTTTACAGTACAAGTGCTCTTCAAAGGGTTTCCCTGACTTTGTCTTATGAAAATGATAATATGTCAATTAAAATTCTTGCGAAACAAACAAGCAAAACGATAACTTCTTTTATTCACAACACTGTCTGTTAAGGTTAAGTGGATGAGTCTGAACAACCCTTAGTGGAGCTTTGAGACATTTCATACAGTACAAATCAATTTCACAAAGTGGTAATATTTTTCTTATTTGCTTTTATTTTGTATTGTGTGAAGGAGATTTCCCTGTGTAAGTTTAAGTGGTTCTATTGTTCAGCTACAGCAAGCTGTTTTGAAAAGCAGATACTTCTTCACTGTATAGTTACAGAGGTTATTTTGGCATAGAAGGGTTGAAATTCTAATAAAAAGAAAGATTTCACTCTGTAAATTTTTTAATTCTTCTGACCCGCAAAGTGAATGCAAATGGAAACATATTTCAAACTTAGAAAAAACCTCTCAAACATCGTCCTTCCAAGTGACTCAGGGCTATTTTCACAGTCTATGCAGTACTTTACATAAGGTGACTGAATGCCCTTGCAGTTATTACCCACATTTAAAAGAAAAAAATCATGTGGTAATGACAATTTCATAATATGCCTGTATGTTTTATGTTATGTAAGATTTACCAGACAGAAATATTGCCATATGGGATGTCAGTTGCTTTTCCCTCAGTCAGTGTTCAGACGGGGAGTCATCAGTATGAATAATGACACCTTGGGCTGAATGTTTGTTCACAGTTCCCCAAAAGAACGCCAATTTAATGAAGGCAAAGTGAAGGACTGCCTGCTTCTCGCCTCGAGTGTTTGAAGGGTGGCAGTCGGCGACAATTCACACATGCTGAGAGTGGAGGACTGATCAGGAAAGTAATATGTGCTGTGGGTGGAAAATATACTTGGAGGGTGCCTGTGTGCTCAACTGGATTAGAAAGTTAAGAGAGAGAAAACACAAGCAAACAGGAATATATATCAGTCTAAAGCTGTGAACTGGAATGCACAACGTTGCTCCCTGCAGAGACTTACTATTTTAACCAGGAAAGCAGATTTACACATTTATCTCACTATTTTTGACTGTCTGTTTCTACTGTATGTGTCTGTGCTGCCGTGCACTGATTCATAAGCATGTTTCAGCGTGTGTGTGTGAGTATGTTTATGTTCATTTCAGCACCACCTGCATCCCAGTCACCTCTCTGCAGCAGATTTTCCACTTAACATGATAGAAATGCCTTTGGCCATGAATAACACATTTACTCTCAACTGTACCTCAGGCAAAGTATTACATGATCGGTTTCCTCTGCTAGAATATGTTAAAAATGGAAAAATCCAGAGTCCCTTCAGGAAGGAGAAACTAGGGAAGCAGCACGATTTTAAGGATTGAGAAAAAACGCTGGGAGAGACAGAAAAACAGGGAAGTAAAAAAAAAGAAAAAAAGAGAAAAAGCTGCATCAGTCAGTAATGATTTGCGTCCCCTCCAGAATCACAGTTGCTGGGAGGGGAGAGAAGGGAGTGTGCATTTGTGTGTACATGTGTCTGCCTGCCCATGTGTGTGTGTGTCTGTGGGTGTCAGCGCATATGTGTGTCTGAGGGCTGAGTGTGGAGGGGCTAATGGAGTGTTGATTGCCTGGCGGTAAGCAGGCATCAGTGGGTAATTGCAGCTCTACGGTGTAACAGCTCTAAAATGAAGACGCATTTCACATTCGATCACTGAGCCTCCAGTACGGATGCACATGCATGCAGCGGTGGGTGATGGAGGGTTAGAGTTTGCATGTAGTCCTATAATTTGCCTATGGAGCCAGCTTTGACGATTGGCAGAGGGATATTGAACAGCAGGCCAAAAACAAAATGACACTGACACCTTACTTGCCTGGCTTGGTGTTCATATGTGTTTCAGAATATAATTGCAAGCTGTTTTCAGTGTGCTGCCAAAATGTAGTTTTAGAAAGGAGTTGCCAGATTTTAAGAGAGTTGTGTAACACTGTACGAACGGATGAAAACCAAAAGGTGGAAAGCTAGAGGTGGGGCTAGTGTGTCCTGCCCTTTCTCTTTCCTTCTGTTTTCTTTCCCTTTGCGCCTGGTTGAAGTCCCTCCTTGGTGAACCTCACTCGTGTTGCCAGGCGACAAGGTTGCCTGGGAGCAGGGTTTTGATGAACAGTCACAGTGTAATGGAGGTAGCCCTGCCAACACACTGAACACAGGGACAGACAGGCGGACAAACACATGCATGTGTGCAAACACATGCCAGAGTGTGACAAGTGTGCAGACAGGACACAAATGCACCCAGTGGACCCATGTCTGGGATTCTCTTATAACTGCAGATTTGGCTCAAGCTAATGCTCAGACATGTACAGTATAATTTGTGCTAATTATTGCTCAGGAAATCTTAACCAATTTTCTATTTCACAGTTTCCTTAATTAATACCTGCGATGAATAGAAGCCTGTGTATTTGTCACAGTCAGAAGCTACAGCACTGTTGTTGATTCTATTGCTGTTTTCCATGAACTCCTAAAATCATCTGTTCACAGTGTTCTCAAAAATCTATTAAACACATTTCACAGCAAATGTAATCCATCATTTTAAATGTGAGGATGGATAATTTTCCTAACATTACTCATTATAACTTTACAACTCTCATAGGCATAAGGTTAAAGAAAAAATAAAACTGTACTTGCAATATCCCCTAAAAGTCAAAGAATGTGCACTTAGGGCTCAACTAAACCTCATGTAAAATTCACAGAGAACAGATAAAATGTCACTGCACGCAATCAGACAGTAAGATGAATGCAGAATAAAACAAGTACAGTGGTCAACACCATCAAAGCTAACAGTCAGCAGTACCAGCATGGCTGTGTCTGAAGTTCCCCAGCATACCCATGGATGTGGTAATTAAAGAGACATTTGATCAGTCTATGTAATTAAGTGGTCAACCCACACACTCTACAGCCTGAAGCTCAGCAGAAAACATGTACTTTTCATATCTCTTTGCATTCTTAAAGTAATAGCCTAATCTACAACTTTTTAAAATAATTGGCCATTTTCTTACTCTCTCTCTCTCTCTGTTCAACATGATAGTGTTTCAAATTCTGACTCTGGTTCATAACAGCTCTTACAGTTCCTCTAGGAAAAGTTCCTCTGGCACACATAAAATATATGTTTTACATTTCCAATGGCTGCAACAGCATTTCAATTATGGCTGCAGGCTCACAGCCGCAACTCTCAGCCTTTCCAGTTGGCTGCATACACAGATGCACACACCACTGTCTGTTATGTTTGGGGTTATGATAAGAGGCTGTGAGATTGCTGCCTGCAAAAATGCAGCTGGTGGTGAACCAAGTACTCATCTTGACTAGTAAAAGTATTAGTAACACCATTGGATAAAACTTCATTCAATGGTAAAGTCTTACAGACACAATTTTACTAGCTATAATCAATATTTTTATATGGATCACATGACTACTTGTATATGAAATGGGTTGCTTGTCATGATGAACCTACAGAGAATTATCACCTGTCTCAGCAATCCCCTCAGCCCTATGTAGCATTTTAACGTCTTTTAGCCCTCTTTCTTTAGCTACTTTAGCTAAATTGTGCTAACAGGGCAGGTATCATTATCAAATAACATTAAACTTACCGAAATATTGTGACAATAGTCCAACTCAATGTGAGTCCCGGAGCAAGGGAGAGCAGCAGGTGAGCCAACGGTCAATCACAGCTGTCAATCTTATTAATGGAGTTTTCAAATCTTATTAATGGAGCAATAATTTCCAGAATGACCACCAGCATACTTATTGAGACAATAATGACCTGTTGAAAAAAAATATTGCCTTAGTATTTCTAGAGAGAAGTTGATGCTTTTTAAATGGGAGTCTACTGGAGCCAAGGACTTTTTGGAGCCAGCATTTAGTGGCTGTCATTGGCACTGCACTTTCAGGGACTTCCGCGTTGGCTTCAGCTTCAAGTCACTGTAGTTGCCATTTGATGTCAACAAATTGCAAGGAGCCAAACAAACAAAAAAAAATTCAATTTCTATATATATGTATATATATATGCAGCATACATTTGAAGAACAAGAGAAAACTACTGTATGTAACCACAAATTTGCATTTAAAAAGGAAACCCAAATGAAACCAAAAATAGCTGTATGGCTACTGAAGTGCAAGGCACATACGGTCCTCACGCTTGAGCTGTGAATATATTTAGCTGCTGAACACCTCTGCCTACAGCTACACCCTACTGGTTTGATTAGAATAAATAGAATAACTTGGGATTCAGCAGTGTTTTCCTTGATGATGCATTTCATCAAAGAAAAAACCTTACAAGAAAAATTATGTTACAGTTGGCCACATTGCCTTTTTGACGATCATCACTTCTCTGACATCAAAGGATAGGTTCCAGTTTTTCAAGTCTACAATTTTGTTCATACTTGCTGTTAAAACATCCCCTTCCAACATGCTTCTAATGGTGGTTATGGGAGACAATATCTGCAGCCTTCATTTTGTGTAAAAATACATTTCAAAGTTTATCTGAGGTTTCATTTCCCACAGTGTTTCTATGCTGAGCTGTGGTGGATGGATTGTTGGTACTAGAAAGGCTAACTTTGGAAGACATCCACTTGATTTTTCCAACTCATAATGTTGAATCTCAGTTTAAGCTCAGATAAACTTTGGAATGTATTTTTACACAGAAGGAGGACTTTGGCACTCTTACATTCAAAGTATTTGGGAAGGGATCTCTTAAAAGCCAGTATGGACAGGCAGGATTACATCAAGCAAAACCTATTTCATTGTATAAATGGGCATATTAAGACAGACTTCAAAAAATGTGAAACTATCCTTTAATAAGCACTTAACAGTTTAAGAAAAAGTTATTGCAAGACAAGAACTTGATGATTATCTCTTTACATTCTACACACCAATCTGCAAAATATGACTGTACGATCAGGTTACACCAATATTTTAATGCCTATATTACTGAATAAATTGTCAGTCAGTTACATGCAGATGGATGGGGTAAAACAGTATGTGTACTGTATGTAGTGTGTGTGTATTCATGTAGTTGTGTCTGTGCACATCCGTGTACAGGAGTGTGAAGGGATGTCTGCAACTGTCAGTCTAATTGTGATAATGGCATTTAATTAACCCAGATGATTTCCACTCCTTGGTAATCATTAATTATGTGTGTGTGTCTGTGTGTGCATCTGTGGACATGTGTTAGATGTTTGGACCGTGCCATTCCTCTAAGACCAAGGATAAAACTCTCTCACAGTCTATCTGTCTTGCTCTCACTGCAGGATTAGCTCCATGTCATTTTCCCAGGAAAAATAAAAACTCTGTTGACGCTGAAATCCTCATCAAATCATCAAATGTCCTCTTGCTAAAAATAGTCACCTAATGTCAAGCCATGGAAACATTCACATTTACAGCAGCTGCAACTCAAACAGAAGACAAGATGTTAAAATGTCATTGTCATGACAAGGGACAGCTGCATGAGCCACCTTTATAACCACATAACCTCTATCAAGGGAGCAACAATAATACAACAACAATAGCGTTGTTTGTGGGGTCTGAGTCACTTCTGGCAGACTAAATGACCTGTGAAAGCTGGTATGAGGAACATGAAGCTGTGATACATAAACAGATGGAACTTTTTTACAGGCATCCACAGCTAACTAGCCAAGTGTGAACACAGCTAATTGGAATAACAGCGATGTAAACTTCCCCACCACATATGTGTGGGTGGACTTGTGCATTTGTAGGTTTGATATGCATGACTGGAGAATTTAATAGGGGATTTTTTGTTGTGTTTTCACATGTGTAAGAGCTTTTTAGGCAGAGCCACGCAAGTCTCATGCAATTTTCTGACAAGATCAAACCCTCCTCACTCATTTAATTGGCTGGGATTTTGCAAAGTCACAGTATGACATACGTTTGCTTTAAAAAGTTTAAAAGGTGAAATTGGTGTTTCATTCTTAAAAATATACTTATTGTAGTGAACTGTAATTATACTTTTTAATGTATAATTTTTAAACAACATTCTAGAAAAAAGTCTACTGCAGTTTTACATACTGTAATACAGTATTTTGGTGTACTTAGAGAGGGCAATGTACAGTATATGCAAAGTGTGAAAACATTGACTTCTGCACCCCTTGTTATTTTATTTTAATAGCAATACAAGAAAAATATCAGACATCATGATATCATGTTTAAATACGTTTCAAGAACCTGGAAATTATTTTATTTCTAACTTGTGATGAATAATAGAGTTAAAAATGATCAAAGACAGTTAACAGAACTGTCAGGATCCATACAGATTTCTCTACTCTTGTTTGTACTATCCCCAGCTGTAAAGTCTTTCCAAGGGGTTTCACACTCTCTTTCTGACAACACATTTACATCAATTCCTCTGTCTCTTAAACTCACATCCTTGGATGTTTGTTTTTAGCTGTTATCCCTACCACTTTCCAAATCAAACATGTTGCCCTTAAGTGTGTGAAACCCAACTCCAAATGAACAAGAAACATGTAAGATAAACCAACGGCAGTGGAAGAAGACTTAAACTGACATTTGGCTTCCTTAGCTAGAGGCAGAGACAGGAAGTCCAGCCTGAGAATTACAGAGCACAGCAGCGAGGGGCGAGGGAGGACACCCAGTTCCTCCCATTGAGCAGTTAGCCTGACAGTACAGTATACTCCAAGCTAAATCCAATTTAGCATGTTTACAAAGGCTGGAAACTTCTGTTAAACATTGCACTGTGAGCTGATGCCAGTATACTGGAGGACTGTTTGTTTAACACCCAGGAATTAAATGTCTCCCTCTTGAGAAAACTGTGAAAACCTCTAAGCCAAAATGTAATACTCTTATTTTCTCTTACTTATAGACAGTGATCTAGTCAACCCTGCAGTGGAAAAAATATTTTCATACAGTAAGTTGTGGAGGAATATATTAAAACTCCAAAGTTCTCTGTTCAAGCAAAAGTACTGTAAAAAGCATTTCATCATTAAAAAGAAAATAACATACATTTTCAACATTACATGGCTATTTACTAATGTTTCACTGAGATGACCTTCAGCAGTTATTCATTGTGATCCTAGAGGATATTTCAGGATTTAGGGGAACTTTGGGGTGCTATAACGAATTCAAAGAGTATATCTGTAAACATTTTCCCCTACCAATTTATTTTTAAATTTAGAAAAAACTTATGCAAAGTGACAGCATTTCTACTTGAATAAACTATTTTAGTAGTCTTTCCAATCTGTAGCACTGTCCTCCCTAACCCGACCCTCCCTTGTTTTTCTCTGTTTTTCTCCATCCTGTCGTCATTTGACAGCAACAACAACAGAAGCAGCAGTAGCGACGGTGGTGACAGTGCCAGAGGCCATGCTGCTCTGCCACAGAGCGATCTGGCAGTCTGTTGCCTCCTCCCCCTCCTCCTCCCTCTCCTCCTCCTCTTCCTCCTCTTCCCCAATCCTTCCCCTCACTGCCTCCCCTGACTCCCGATCTGTCTCAGCTGACAGTCACCTGAACAAGACAAGGGGTCGACCTGGCCACCGTGCACATTGGCCCGCCTCCAACATTTGATGGAGCATGTGTATCTGTGCATGTGGTTGTTGCAATGGATGGGTGTTTACATTTTGTCACTCTGTCCTCCCTTTTTCTCTTTTAGTTTTGGCCCTTCTTTTATCTCATGTCCCATGCTTCCACATTAGGTACATTGCAGACACAAAAAAGAAAAAAAATGCCAGCGATTACTGCAGCCATGCTAGCAGGCTGTACGAGAGACAGCAGTGCTTTGAGGTAATAATACTAACATCAACACGCTAAAATGTTCACAATGACAGTGCAAACAGACTGAAAGTTGAGCATGTATAATGTTTACCATTATCACCACAGTAAACATGGACATCAGCATATGCTAATTAGCACAAGTACAGGTGAGTCTGATGGGAATGCCATTAGTCTTGCAGGTAATTATTGGATAAATCAAAATTTTGACCTGATGGGATGAAAAGTCAAAAACACCCTGCAGACATGTTTTAAGATATATAAAAATATTATGCTTTGACTACTAATTTTTCTTCTGATATGGTTTTTCCACAAAAAAGTGCAAGTATCTCATTAAGAGTCTTTTTGCATTTCAAAGTTTAACTTCTGGGCACAAGATGTCTTGTAAGTTGCATACTGGACCACGGTTGGCTTCAAACTAGTTGTGATGTCACAAATTATGCTTGTAGATACATGACTTGAACTCACATCTAAAGTGAACACGGAGAAAATTTCCTCCTTCAGCAGATGAATGTGGAAACGAACTGTACATACTGTATATCATTCTGCACAGTGAAGTCCAAACATCCAACTGAAAGAACAAGAAGAAAAACATATTTTTGACAAGATGGGACTTTAAAAGATCACCAATAATACAATTCATCCGAGGAGGAGGGGGACATGAATACGTGTGCCAAATTTCATGGTAATCCATCCATCCAACCGTAGTTTAGAGACATTTCACTCAATAGCCACAAAAATATCAACCTCATAGTGGTGCTAGATTAAAACTTAGGGGATCACCAAAGTCAGCAGGATTCATCCTCTGAATACCATGAATGTCTGTAGAAAAATTTGTGGCAGTCCATACAACAGTTGTCAAGATATTTCAGTCTGGACCCAAGTGGTAGACTGACGGATCAACTGACAGACCATTGCCACCACTAGAGCCACGGCACTAGCAGGGCTAAAAAAAAAGCTGTTGCAGAAAACTTTTAAAAACTTGGCTCAGGTGGAAAAGTTTACATATTGAAGAAGAGGAGATTCATTCAGATTCATGTCTTTCTGCCACTGTTACAGACCTCCGCTCTACTGAGGGTGTCAGGGGTGTACGCAACCGTACCGTCCTTGTCCAGACGTGAGCATGTTGCGTGTCAGAAAACTGGAATTGATGCTGTTCAATATTGTTATCAGTCATCTTGTCACCTCCTCTTGAATACATTTGCATAAATGTAGTGAATGGGAATGTATTGATGTATTGATTCATATTTCATTTTGAAATAATTTAAGTGAAATAGCTTAAACCCTGCATACCTATTTATTAATTCAAGAACAGTTATTGGAGTTTGTTAAAAAATTCCATCATACTACACAGTCATATACATAAATTTACATATGGGATCTGCAGAGAACAACTACAATCATCTATTTCTGACTAGCAGCTCCACTGGAGCATATGGGGGAGGAAGTGCTTTGCTCATGGGCACACTGATGATAGTTGAAGGTGCAGAGCGGGTGTTACTTACTCACTTTCCTATACCAGACCTTCTGAGGTGAGCTCAAACCACCGTGCCTCTAGTCACAAGCCTGCCTTTCTAATCTGCTGTAGGCCCTGCTGGATGATCCCTCTCCCTCTCCCTCTCCCTCTCCCTCTCCCTCTCCCTCTCCCTCTTCCTCTTCCACTCCACCAGTATTTATTTTCCCTCCCTGGGCCAGACAGATAGGAGTGTTCAGGAATAAAAGCTTCAGTATTTACCATATTATTTACTAGCATCAGCGCCAGCCCCTTTGGCCATGCCAGGCTAAGAAAAAACACCTCCTCCTCCGCCTTCTCCTCCTCCTCAGCTTACCTGGGCCATTTAGGATTTATGTGGGACAACTATCCTGTTGGAGCCATTTAGTAGCTTGATCAAAGATGTGTCAGCGCTGGGATTCACTGCACTGACCCATAGGTTAAGAGTGTGTTTCGCACACTGTGTAGCATATATATCATACTGTGACAGACGAATGGGTTTGTATCTCTGTGGACAACCTGAAACCAAATACGGACACTAATGGATTTCTCAACAAGTGAGTGACTGGAATGATACTATAAAGAATGGCTGAAGATATTTTTGTGGAGGTTTTATTGTATGTACTGAACATCTGGTACACACAGTGTCATCTTCATCCTCAAACTTCATACTTACACATACAGGTTTACCAACACAGGAGATGATCTGATAAGATTTTGGAGTGCCTTGATGCATATATTTGCATATTAATGAGGTAAAACTGCTTTCCTCTAATCCACTGTAACATATTAAAGCTTTAAAAGCCAGACATCATATCTGTAACACCAGGTTTGTTAAATGTTATATAGACAAGTGCTAATTAGTGCATCTATTAGCTTTATGAATGAGCTATGTGCAAAATAAGCTATATTAAATATATTAGGGTGGAGCACTAGTGTTGTTCAAGTCTGAACATGTCCACAAATATTCAGTAACCATGGAAACAAAACACCATCAATAACCTTTGTATGAACTGTTTTTAAGGCTGAACAAGGCTGTGTGTATATGTGTACAAGCTCAACTTTGTATGTGTCTGTGTGTGCCTGATGTTGGGAGTGTGTAATTATGGGCAGATTATGGGAGAAGCGGACGGCATGAAGCAGTCTTTGATGGGATTAAGCACTCAATTACCCAGCTAAATCTGCCCCCCCCCCACTCCCCAGCCCTCCAACTCTCAGGTTCAGATATTTCAGGCACATTCATACAAGCTTGCACAAACACCTTTGTATGTGCACATATACACACTTTTTCCTGCTACTAAAAAATATGACACATACACATTGAACACATCTTTACCTTTTTACTTATCCAAACCACCTGTCCATCATCGTCTCATTTTATCTCTTCTTGGGAATATCAAACAACTTGCTGTCACAGATGAACATTTGTCCGTCTATGAAGAATTGCAGATTTAAATTCTAAATCTGTCTAAAAAACGAGGCAATGCACTATGAAAATAGACATTAGACCTCCTATCTGAAGACTTTTCTCTTGTGAAAGTGAAACACTTGCAACAAAGCATTACTGTCACCTTTGTGTGGCTTAACCAAGTATGTAGTAGCTGCTATCAGAGTGTTCTCACCATCTCCAATCACTTGATCCTCAGCTGCGCACCTGCCCCTTGCTCCCTCATTAGCCTCTCAGTATATGTACCAGCTGCTCATTCACCGGACAACAGTACATTACAACAGTCATTTTTGCATCTGTAAAATGCAGTGCATTGCATTGTGGGATTATTAGCATAAAGCAGTGTACATGTCATTGCCCTTTGCTGTTTGACCACATGTTACTGGCCTCTGCCTTGACACTGACCAAATAAACCCATGTTTTTACTTCACATAATCTGCATCTAGCTTTTGAGTCCACACATCAGAATCATGTTCAGAACCATAACATGAGCATGTCATTCACATAAAAGGTTTGACAAACAATCATTTAGCTTCATAAAATATCATTTAGAGTGAAAATTTAGCTGAAACTTAAAACCGCATCCATGATGTCCACTGGACATCAGTACATTCCATAAAGCCTGAGAGTTGTAAAGTTATTATGAAGCCACTGTTTTTAAATTTACACCTGAATGAATTACACAAATAAACCACAGCTTTTGTCACAACTCCACTGTCCCCTTATTCCTGATTTAGTTAATTGTCGACAGACTATTTTATGTATAGCGTATGTCTCCTCCATACAATCCTTTATTAGCAGAGAAAATATTTCTGTCATCAAGACATGCCATCTAATTTCCAATACTCTGTCCTTTACATCTTCACTTTTAGCAGTTCTTCCACAACCCAGGCAGATACTCTGTCTATACCCTTTTAGGTACAAATATGCCTGACATTTGAATGCACAGCTACAGTACTTCATGTGTGTCCATGTCTGTGTGCATGCTTGACTATATGGACACATAGTGTAGATGTAATAGTGACTCCTGGGGATGCCTATTATCTGCCTGTGTGGGCTGTGGGCTGGCAAATTGAGGGGCAGCTACTCTGGAAAGGTCAGGTCCCCAGTCATGAGGAAGCTGTGGTCTCTGTTTATTGCACTCTTTGGAGTTGCTAAAGTACAGTAGTAGATCGGCAAATTACTGTCTTTCATACTGTCATATAACCCTCTGATGGTTGTAGGAGCCTTTTTCTGTAATGTATAGATTGAAAAGATACATGAACAATGAGTTGATTTCAGTATATGCAGTATACATTTTGTATGTGAATTTTTATCATTCAGTGTGATGTTAATACTATTGTATTGCAGTACATCTAATGTGCCAATGTGGGCTGACCCAACTCATCACCTGCCTATGGAACTACAACCTATCAAAAGTTTGATAAATGTGTTCAGGTATGGTACAGGTGGCCCAGTTTCCCCACAGAGATCCATCAAAATATTGATTGTTAAAGAATGAATATATGTGTCTGTTTGCCCCAGTTTAGCTTTGATGAGTCATTTAAAGATTTTAATTTGCTGTTTTGTAGGTCCCTAAGGTGTTATCGTCCCCAAATAATGTTTTTTTTAATTATCAGAATTTTCCATTAATGCCCAAAGTGGACAGCTCTGGTTTCTGCATGTTTCCCACCAAAGTTCAATAGGACATGTCCCAGCCAGGCTCGTTTATGAACTTCATCGGATGAGAAGTGATATTCAGCAGCTTACAGCAGGCGTCATGAAACCAAAAAAATATTAATTATAAATGACTATCTTTTGATTTCTGATTTTTCTCAAAGGAGAACACAGGGCAGGTGCTGTACATAGCAGATATGCATGCTGTTGTAGAAAAAACAAAAACCAAACACAAGCAATTAATTCAAGTTGAACTTTGTTATTTTGGTAGTAAGAAGCTACTTTGGCCAAATTGTATTTAAATCATTTCCACCATTAGTGAACATTGCTTACTTTGCAAAGGTTACGGCTTAAGATGAATAAACCTGAAAAGTATAAAGACAAGCTGTCTAGAAGTTATACTGACAACAGTAATATGTTTTAAGAGGTGTCTATGTGAATTTTTTTTATTTTTTACATCAGGCAAACTGGGATATTTCTGAAATGCAGCTCAATTCATCTACGTTTTCAACAGCCATCACTGAGTAGAAAGACCAAAACACAAAAATTAAATCTCTGGAAATTATCCCTGAAGTTATAAGGCTAGCATCATTCAGTATTGTTCTTACTGTCGACAAATACCATGAAAAGATCAACACCATCAATGCATTAGTTTGTTCTGAATACTTTCTGACTTTCCTACCCCTGTCTGTGGCACTCAAACCCATATGTCACTACTGAAGACTAGAATCTTTCAAAACAGGCCCCAATGTATAGTTTAATTTTTTTTTTAAATGCCTCAGTAATTTCCTGAAACAGATGGGCACTGTAGTTTTTAGCAAACGTTACTCAAACAGTAAAGAGAGAATTTGTTGGGGACTATTTTCAGCAGCAAATTAGCACACATATGGTGCTCTGCTGAGTATTTACAGCAGCAGGACAGTGTATGTGAGACTGACTTAAAATAAACTACAGAGCCCGTTTTTATGGTACTGAAGGAACATGTCACCTAGTGCAATGTTGTTGTGCAGTGATGTGGTTTTAATATTGCTTGGAAAACAATGCGGCTCTAAGGAACAGAGCAATAAGATATATCAGGCTTTGGCTACACAGACAGTAACTGTCAGTAGGATTAGTTCATTGCTGTTTTTTGTCTTTTGGGATTTGTTGACCATAAGAAAAATGTAGAATAACACAAAACTTATGCTTTAATACCAGTGAGTAAGTAAAGATAACAAATTAACATTGTATCAGAAAACTCAATTAATACTGTTAAATGCTTACGCACAATGCATTTTACAGTTATTTATGATACAGGTGTATCTTATACATCATATGTCAGTCATTAAAACTCTTGCATTTGAGGGAAATGTTATGAACACAGGTTCTCAGCTCCCTTGTTACAATGATATTGGTCTATTTGCTTCTAAAAAGCAATGTTGGCTTAATTCATGCCCTTTAGGCAGAGCATCAGACAGCTATATCTGCTGTATGTAAGACAGAGGTGTGAAATGATGAAATGATCAAGTTCATCTTAGACTGTGGTGTTCGACAGTGGTTATTTTGTTAGTCGTCAGTGAGCTGTGATGTTTCTAAATGTGGTCTAATTGAGACCAAGTATGGTGCCATTATGAAATGAAGTACATAGGTAGCTACAACAGTATATACACTGGTATATCACAATCATTGCAACCACAGACTCATTTCTGCACATAGAAAAAGAATATTTTTTCTGCTGTCTGCTTTAAGTTTTCTCATTATCTATTGAGTCTTTCCAATAACAATATGCTGTCTACATGGATTGGTCTTGGTTATTCTTGGGAGTAGTATGATGTGCAGAAAGAAAAAGAGAGAAAGAAGGAAAGAAAGATTGCTTGCCACACTGGGGTCGTTTAAGGGTGGCCAATCATCCAATTATCTGGATAAAACAGGTGGCACCTCATTGGGAAAGCTCATTAAAATGGCGTTCAATCTTGGCTCTTGGCTGCCTCTGGAAATGAAAGCACATTTCCTGTTTGGCTTGTTCAAATTTTTCAAATAAAGTCAGGCTGGGAAAAGGAGAGGCATTCCCTGACGATGAATAATTGAATGTTTGGATCTCAGCCAGTCAAGATTTACTTGCTATTTCTCTTGTGGAATCCACGGTGGACTGGTCATCATGATGGAGTCTGGTCTTAGACTTTGGGCTTTGTCAGCAGAGCAAAGCATCCCATCTGTTCTGGGGTTGTCTTTTTTAATGCAAGAGCTGTCTTTTCCTCAATCTCACAAGTTTAAAATGTCCGCTTGATGGCTATTTATGGTGCATGAAAGTTCAAATTGAACTTGTGGGTAAAGGTACTGATATCAAATACACTTTTAAGTCTACACACCTATGTACACACAAGCACTACAAAGGCCTTTTTCCGGCCAGTGCTTCTGAGGGCTATTTGGTTTTTCATACTATGACATTTTTTCATACTGCAAATGGTCTATAAAACCAAAGGTCAGGATTTTTTTTTTCATAGAGATTGCTCACCAATCTAGAAAAGAGAGGTCGATTGTAGAAAAAGTGGGAATTGGTTTGTAAGCGTTTGCTTTACAGTTACCATGTCAGGGACAATAAGTCTTGATGGCTGTGAGGGGAAAACAGGGAAAAAAAAAATATAATGCTCAGTCTTTCCACTTCAAAACCAGCTGTGCCATTTTTTTGGTAGATTAAAATGAACATTTTGAAATACTCTTCCATAAAATGTTTTGAGAATTGAAGATGAACTGGTAAGTTAACAAACCAACACTCCACTCCTTTACACTGTTACACTACTATGATAATGCCTTAGTGTTGCCTCAAAAGGCCAATTTCAACCATCATCACATGCAGCTCTGAGCCGACACTAGAACCTGATGGTGCTGCATATAGCAGCTGAACTTAGGTATGTTTACACGCTTCATTAGCATCACAACAAATATTACTTTGTTACCTTCACAGGTGTAAACTTTTAAATGCCTGAACCAATGGCACCTTAAATGTGAGAATGATGATTTAATTTCATTATTTTCCTCAAATGTGACTAAAATTACCACTGAGGAATTGTTTATCATGCACTGCAATGCAATATTTAGAAGTATATATCCATGAATGATTTTTTTTTTTTTTTTTTAAGTAGGAAATATTTTCAAATTAAATTTGAGCCCCTAAAAGTTGCTTATTATACTTGGGATCTGAACAGTAGTCAGCATATAAATAGTAATAGTACAATAAGATTCAGCACTGAACAGTCAAGAATACATCAACCTCACTAGTGTCTAAAGCACAATAGTCAAGCTGTACCATCACTACAATCTGTCTACTTTAACAAGTAAATCAAACAATCAAATATGTAGTTTCACTCTCCAGTATGACACATTGGAGCGTTTTCTAATCTGGTACCCCTATTGATAGTAATTAGCAGAATATCATTTGTCTATGCTTTCCAAAACCGTTACACATCACTGTTTGTGGTGACAAATAATTATGTTTTATGATGAGTCAAAGCTGTGGTTACATTTAGGCACAAAAACCACTTGGTTAAGAAACATCATGGTTTGGGTTAAAATGATCATTTTGCTAAGGTTAGAGAAACGTGGTGTGGCTTAAAGTTACTACTTCCTTAAAGACTCCTTAAAAACAACCTTTGTCATCATTACTACAATAATAAGCATGAAGTTAAGGTTAGGGGACAATTGTAGTTGGATTGTAGTTGGATTGTAGTTGGATGAATGGAAGTCTCCTGTAGCAAAGTTCACTGCTCCGGGTCATAATTATTATGGCTGCTTGATGGCATCTGTCCCTAAAATGTAACTATATGATGCTTTTGGGAAACTGACATTACAACCAATTGTGTCATTTTTCTCTATAGGATACTAACAACAATATTGTGACATCCAGTGTAAATATCTTGCCACCAAGAACAAAATTCAAATCTGGTCATTTATTACCTTAAGTATGAGATCTCAAAAAGAAATAACTTTTTCAACATTTGAAAACTTTCACAGATTGAGCTGGAGGTGCCTTCTTTTGCCTATTTTGCACTTGCTGAGCTATTGCTGTTACAATTTATTTCAACAACAAATAACAGCCAATGCCAATTATGCCTATCTGGAAAGGAAATGTAATTATTTTAATTATTTCCTGTGTCTTGTGTTGCTGTTGTTTTTGTCCATACTGTAAACATATAATGATCCACAAAGATTTGAGTGGGTTTGTGTGGCAACAGGACACACAAACTTCCTTTGTCATTTCTCCCACATAAACTGTGGATAAATCTGCTGAGTTATTAAAGTAAAAAACAAAGACAGTCATAATTCAGAGCATACAGTAAATAAAAATACCCATGACACTGTAGCTGTTGTTTCTCAAAATTAATCCTACATGCTACATAACCACTGCTGCTTCCTATCAGGATAGAAGATAAAACACATACATGCATATCATCTGGTGGAGGTGGAGAAGACACCTTAGACGCATACTGTATTGTCCAAAATAACCATACTACCATAGCATGCCTGTTGTTCCATTATAAATACTGTGTTGTTTTGACTAAATAAAATAAGCCTCTTACAGAAAAAGAGACAATTATTAAGTCCCTGTCAGATCTGTTCAATACAACTTATATTTATATAGCGCCTTTCAAGAGACCCAAGGATGCTTTACACTTAGACAACATCTACATGCACAAAATATTCCAGTTTTTGCTGGAATTATTCCATATTAGTAAAAATACAATATTCTTATTAAGCTGTTTACGCGGCTAATGAAAATGAATATTCCACTAATATTCCTGTTTATATGCAGCCATACATACTCTGATTAACCAGTGGGAGACTTGTTCGACCGTGTGAGCACAGCCTCCCTCTGTCATTTGTTCACCTTCTTGAAAAAGTCGGCGTTGCGATATTTGCGCATATCCAAACATCTGTTGATATCAAAGTCTTTCAAAATGTTTAAAAGTATGTGTGTTTCTCCTTCTGACCACAAATATGGGCTTTTCCTTTGGGCATGCATCCCTACCCCAGCCTTGCAAACTGTTGGCTAGTTGGTTTGTTTACAACGCACAGAGCTGACCATAAACAGGCAAGAGGCTGTATGCTGCTAACTGCGATAAAAACCCCAAATGAGATGCATATTCCAAATGTGTTGTATACATGTCCAAAGAATGCTCCTAAAACCTGAATAATATCGATATATATCCTATATGTCTTAATCTGAAAATGCTACATTCGTAATAAGGCCTAATTCAGAGTATTCAAATGGAGTATGCTGTTAACATGACCAATATCAAATTCTGAATATTGTCATATTCTGAATAATAGTGGAATATTAGTGTGCATGTAAACGTAGTCATAGTGAGGCAGACAAAACAAATAATACAAGAGCAGAAAATAATAATTGCAATGATTGCCGGGGATGACAGAATTAACTAGAGGCCATAGGCCTTGGTGAACAGGTAAATTTTAATAAAGGTGTACTCATGCTCTGTTTGCTGTGTTGTGCCATTAAACAGTCTGCAAAGTACAGTATGTTATAATGCATTATGGAGACTGGTGGACGCTGATAGTCTTCCTCGCAATAGTCTTGTTTCTGTACAGTAATTACACTAATGTCTCACATTAGTGTGGTAGTTTAGTTCAGTTAAAACTAACAGGCGTAGCACCTCCAGGTACATTTTGGTGGTGTATACATACCATTCTCACAGGACTGGCAAAGTAACATAAATGCATGCTGTTCATTTTTAATTGCAATAAAGCACATACACATTTAAGATAAACAAAAACAAATAGTCATCATCATTGGTGCATCATTTCCATTGCTCATCACCTTGTACAAAGTCCACAGTGGCCCAATCAGCCTTGTTATGTGGAGACCCTATAGAAGCCAGGTATGGGGGCCAGGAGGCATCCCCAGTCATCCTGAAGAAGGAGAGCTAATCCTCCCGGACAGCGGGGAACGGCTGCTATCCCGGCCTGTCACAACTAGTCTGGGCCCTCACAGCTGAGGCCGTCACACTGAAAGCCACTGCTCCGCAGAGAAGAACAGGACACAGGGGAAAGGAGGGACAAGGGGCATAAAGGGAAGGATTTACATGCGTGGCTGTTCTTTTTATGCCACCCAGAGGACTCAGGTGGAGTAGGAGGACTTATGATATCACCTGAGTGGGTGGAAGACTACATTATACTTCTTGTTTTATCATTTAGTCTTTTATATGTGATACACCTTATGGTCGTGTGGTCATTTTATGTCCTTCTCTGTGTACTTTCAGAAATAGTCAATAGCAGTGGCATGGTGTCAATATAGGCTATGCAACTGCTCTCAGTGATTCAAATGACACACTGTACACAGCACTATCTAACCAGTAGTCCCCTTTGTCACACTTGTTCCACGCCATTTAAACAAATCCCTTTATTCACAGCACAGTCAGGCCCCCGTTGGACCCACAGCAGGAATTTTGGCTCCCACTGAGAGATTAACAAGCTGAAGCTGTATTACCTGTTACATGATTGAACAGACCATAACATTTTTCCTCATAATTAGCAGGATTTGGGAATTAGGAATTTGACAGTCAGTTGGGCTTTCAACTGGAGTTCTCACATAAGCAAAGCAAAGGTTTTCCCCATAGAACTTTCTATCATTGCCAGTCTCAGTTTCATATTTCAGGACGCAGTACAGGAGGACTTCTCACAATTTATCCAAATGAAAGTCAAAATAGCGACATAATGATTGATGGCCGTCATAAAAATAAGGATATTCAAGTTGCTAAACCGAAGGAATAAGCATATACTCTCAAAATAAATCTCTTGAAGTGCTTTAGGGATCCACAGAGTTCAGTGAAATATCAGTGAAAATGGATCTGTGTACTTAATGTACTGAATACATTAGCCATTATTGGACAAATAAACGCCCCACTTTGTGTGCACAAGTATACTGTGTGCACAAGTATACTGTACATTTGAGGATGCAACAGAACTGCAAGTAATATACCTTAATTTGGTTTATGATAAACTAATTTACAACCTTGTCTTTGTAAAGTAATTAAGTAAACTTCAATTTAGTCTCCTGGATCCCTCCTTTCTAGACATACAAAGAGAATGTGACCATGCTGTTGCAAGCATTCAAGACGCAGCTTTGACTGCACTGAACAGAGGGCAATAAAAAGCTGGCATTGCATTGCACAAACCACTGGATGAATGAACTTAACGGCACTGGGGGGGAGTTTTTGTTGTATGTGAAAGCTCCCTAACGCAGTTTACCCCTGGCCAGTCACATTTGAAATTCCATCAGCAGTGGTCTTTTCTATATAAAAAAGAAGCAGAGTAAAAAAGAGGATGGGAGTTAGGACGAAGAGAGAAAAATAGATCAATATTTAATTTTCTCCCCAGGAGATATGTTCAAGCGCTAATCAGCAGCAACTGGAAAAGATGACACCTGGAATAGCAAGCAGCAGAGCTGAGCTGTCCTCTTCTTGCCTTCCACTACATCTTTTGCCTCCCAGGGCAGTCTCTCACTTGCTGTCTCTGTCAGCCCTCCATTTCTCGTTTATTTAAGTCAAATCCATCTCTCCATCTGTCTCTGTGTTTCCTATTAGCTCCACAGCTTCTTGCTCTCACTCGTCTGCCTTCTCTGTCATCCTCTCATTCTCCCCTCATTCATCCTCTGCCCTCATTGTCTCACTTTTCCTTCAGCCATGTTTCTCGCCCTCACTCCCGTCCCTCTCTTTTGCCAGCAATCTCTTCTTTCTCACATTCAATCTTTTGCTCAATAACTACTTGTCCAGCATGGCAGACGATCAGAGATTAGTCCTGCAGGAGAAATCAGAGATTCACTTACCAAAACCACTGTATGTGCAGCAGGTATCATTCACAACAGGCATTCCAGCTGTGTGTGGAATTGGTAATCCTGCATTACATGCTCTTTCTTCATTACAAAGCTCACCGATTGAGCTCACTGCACATGAATCTTGTGTACACAAAATGTACAATACCCTTGTTGGAGATATATGGCACTTTAACTGTCACCCTCTACAGCGATATTTCCTGGAGAGAAGAATTATAATGCAGCACTTTTAGTGATTTCACCAGACTGGTTGTGATTTGATTTGCAAGGCTTTCACATTTTCATTTAGCAAAATGGAGCAACCCATTTGTATTTCAAAAGCATTTCAAATTCATGTTCCTTCTCTCACTCAGGGTTTAACAAGACCTCAAGCGTAATGAGCTTCATTTCCAACTTGAACAAATTCATACAAATTGGGTCTTATCGCTTAAAATTACTGCTCTGATTTCTGTGCCAGAGATGCCTGCCTGATAGCAATAGTAGCATTGTTTTTAATATACCATATCACTTGTGGAAGATTTACTCAGATCTTTTATGATAGTAAAGTAATGCCACAATGTAAAAAAATACTGTAAAACATGAAAGTACTAAACAGAGTGACCCCTGTCTGAGTGTTATATTATCATGTATATTGTGTTTTTGGATTATTATGAAAAAAATGTTTTTTGTGGCTGTTCACACATTCATACTGTAGGCGTTGAACAATATAAGGACAATTCTATCAATAGTATAAATGAAAATTTCAAAATACTAAATGTCTAAATGTCTGTGGAAATGCAACTGTTGCTGCAATGCTTACTCCCAGCCATTTGATGATGTCTTATTGATGATTTTGAGGTAGTCTGACCCGAAAGTAGACACTCATTGACGCAGCGAGGCCACCAGAAAATGCCCACACTCACCACCTGTGAACAGATCAGTCGCACTGGCAAATGTAGTTTCCTACTTGTTTCCACTGTGTTATAGGCTCATGATACAGATAATACAAAATTATTATTATTATTTCACCTTTGTCTTCCTCACTACCTGCCCATCTCTCGCCGCCGGCTATCACACTGAGCTCACCACTTCTCATAGAAGATGAATGGGAGCCAGCGGCTGAACCCAGCTCATAACATTTGTGTCTTTCTACCCTAAAGCGGGGTTTATACTTGATGTAAAGGTTAATGGCTGTCCTGCCATAGATGCCTAGGGGGAAGGTTTTGATTTATAGTTCAGCATAGGATTCACCCGCTGATATCACCAAAACAATGCTGGAAGGACGTATTGGGTCCTATCATGTCTTGACTATATTCACCATAGTAATTGTATTTACATTTTTTCATTTGCTTGGCTCAACTTACAGTGCTTATATAATTTATTATTTATTCATTATATTATATAATTGAAGTGAACTCCAGGTAATTTAGGAGATTACTGTGCAATCCATGTGTTTATTTTCTTTAACTCACTGTGATCAAGAGCTGTGATCACATGAGTAGACGTTTACTTCCTCACTATCAACAGTCTCCACCGGCATCTGAAACTTGTAGGAGAAAAACAAAAGCAGCCCATGCTGACTGATCACAGTTCTTGCAGTCTTCATGTAGACTTATGAAATAAAATGTAGTAAAATGAAACGTACAATAATATTTCCCTCAAACTGTGCATAAATCCAGCAAAGACTGCCCTCCCAAGAAAAACCACAGCATCAGTTGTTTCAGCAGATGCCCCAAATATATGTTTATCTTACATCTCTAGTGGGCAAAGAAATTATGTCAAGATATGTCAGTTGGAAACAAAGGAAGAAGTAGTGTGATGTATTATAGAGCCAGAAAGTCCACCATCCAAAATGTTGGCCTTTATCATAGGAGACAGCTTTTTGTTTCCTGTTCTCTAATCTAAATCAAGTATATGTTAGTGTAACTATGACACTGGAAGTCCCCTAACCCTAATCCAGCCAAACCTTGACAATAGTGGTGTCAGATCAGAAAGTTATTTTATTTTGTAATGATTTCAGAAATAATAATAATAATAAACAACTATATTTATATAGCACCTTTCATACAAGAAATGCAGCTCACAGGAATTTCTGAAGAAATTGCAGTATGGCTGTTGACAGGCTGATGCTAAACTGGATTGCTGGCTTTAATATGGATGAAGAAGCAAGAGTATGAGTATGAATGAGTTGGAAAAGTGGGAAAAAGGTGGGTCAAATTAAGAAATCTCAATCAGCTGTGTTGAATATTTTCAAAAAGTATGAATGGAAAACTCCTTATGTATGAAAGATGTGGAACATTTTAAGGTTTGAATGGAGTATGAATCAGTAGATAAGAGTTGAAAATGCATGAAAAAGCAGCTGAAGCAGTATGAATAGATGAAAAAAAGTGGGAAAGGGATGAAGGATGCAATATATAGAGTAAACAGTGAAAGAAGTTCAAATGGGAGTTTTAGAGTGATGACTTAAATGAGCTTAAGTGTACTGAGTAGTTGAGGTTTCCTTTAATTGTCTTTGTTGGAATAAGGATGAAACATCAGCTTAGGTCTAAGCCCTGATAAGAGTTGAGCCATAAGCACTTTTATTTTGAAAACTAGGTCCATCCCTAGTCTCCTGTTAACATACAGTGACTGTTGGGGGCTTTTATTTTGAAAAGCCTGACTCATCCTGGCTTTCCTGTTATGAAAAAGTTACTACCTTGGGCTTTTATTTTGAAAACCGGAAATGACACTCTGATGTGTGTGTGTGTGTGTGTGTGTGTGTGTGTGTGTGTGTACAGTGAGTAGATTGATAATTTCACCGTCAGATTAGCCAATCACATGTGTGTCGGTTTCTGCCCAGAGACTGAGTAACAGGTTGCTATGGTGACAGTGCCCCTCTATGGCTGGGGTGAGACAAGCACTGACGTTCATATCCATTGAAATATTTCAGCCCTTAAGCCAAAATTAGTCACCCAACAGCTTCTTGTAACTCAAAAACTAAAAGTCACAAAAAAAAAAAAATCAGTTTGGGCAACCCGAGACTTCACTGGCAAGACTGATGTATGATATGTGTCAGTATGACTTAAAATAAAGGAGCTCTGATAAATTATATATCACCATCATCTCTGTTTTTGACAGGGAGCTTCAGAGCTCAGATAACATGTCTGTCTAAAAGTCAATGAGACTTTTAGACAGCACTCTCTTTGCTTTCAGGCAATTTATTCAAAAACTGTGAGTCCCATTACAATGGAAGTAAAATTGGATGAGAGAGGACAAATTTGTCTACATTTTGATGTATAAATTGTGCTTGTAGAGTGGAAGCTGTGGGAGTAAGATGATAATGTGATGAAGATTTTTGATAAAATTTGAAGGCCTGGACATACAGTGTGTGATGTCACTTTGTGACATCACTCACTCTGGGTCTGAACATTCCATGCAATACACACCCATTATTAAGTCTGAGAAGGGCTGAAATTGCACGAAACTTGAACTGCAATTGTGTAAAAAGTGTGAATGATATCAAAATGTTGAATTAATGGGAGAAAGTCCCAAGTCTTGTGACCCGTTCAAAGCTTGAATGAAGTTTCTACGTGACTGCATGAATGAATTGTAAGAGGTTGAAGATGAGTGGATTTGAATGTTTTTCTAATTGACTTCCATTATAAATAAGGTTCGAACAAAGTTGAATATTTTGAAAAGTTTTAATGGGGTTTGAAAGTTGAATAATACCTTGAATGTATGAAGGATGTGGAACATTTCAAAATTTGAATAAAGTTTGTAGCTGAAAGTATGAATGAGTAGATAAGAGTTGAAAATGCATGAAAAAGTGTGACAATGTGTCAATTTTGAACATTCTGTCCATTCATTTGAATGGAGCAAAACTGCTGGAAAATGTTGAATATTTTGGAAAGCATTAAGGGTATGAATGAGAAAAGTACTAGCGCACATGTCCTGATTGAGCTGAATATTTTGATGTTTGAATAAAGTTTTTACATTGAATAACGTGGAAGTAGTTTAGTGCCAAGAAAGTGGGTGGAGGAATAATAGTAAAGAATGTAGAATAACATATGTTGAGAATGCTTTCCAGCATTACATGCATAAAAATAGACATAAAATTAACACAAAAACAGGGATAGAATGCCACAATTTAAGTGGAAATAGACAACTTTTTTGCTTTAACTTCTAATTATGAAATAAATGTTGATTGCACAGTGTAATGGCTATAGAATAATGACACCATCCGCATTTAGATTGGTTCTCTATAAACCTCGCTTTCACTCTGCAATTCTCTCTGCCACCAGTTACGATCTCCAGCAAATGAAGGCTTGATTTACGGCACAAAGGAAGTGTGTCAACCATTGCACAACCAAAAGAGAAAGAGCATAGAGCTTTTGTTTTCCCCAGTAGCTGCCTGTATCTCATAATCATGTGTTAGGTGGTCAACCTCTCTCTATTGTCTTATTGCTATATGATAAATGTGGAATGTTCCACAGGTAAATGTGATGACATATGTATTGAGTATGCTACCTGAATAAGCTTGTCTTTTGATTTCTAGAGGGCTTTCTTCCATTGAAAATCATATGAAAACAGTCAGAAAATATGTTATTACCATATCTGTTGTGCAGTTTCTTTCATTTTGTAAAAACATAAACATGCTTCCAACCCAGTTTGCTTTTCTCAACACATATTAAAGAATTTTTATCTGCTTTCATGTCTTCATTATAAACTAAATGAATGAACAAACACACCTTTTCTCCTAATGTTTTCTTCAAACGTTACACCCCCCCTCCACCCCAAAGCCAACCCTTGCTGTAGTTACTTGTTTGTGCCAAGCAATAACGTTACTCAAACTATGTTATTACTATGCAATACACATCATTACAATAGCTATTGCCTGTTTCCAAATTCAATGTAAAATTGTGACAATTTCAATTTACCTCTTCAGTGAATGTTCTTCTTTCTTCTCTCTAAGTTCCAAAGTAGTGTTGATCATTTCTTCACGGAGCTGTGCTCTGAGGAAACGGAAAGTGATCCGGTCGTCTTTGCGATAGCAGTGCAAACAATAAAAACACTTGGAAACGCAGGTTGAAAAGTTGTCTGTTTCCACTTTGATGTGACATAAGATGGAAAATAAAAAACACTTGATAATAATAAAAAAAGGCACAAAGGAGGACTTGTCGATCCAGCACTCCAGAACTACTTGTTTCCACCATATATTGTACTATACTGTTTTTAATACGCTAAATTTTCAAACCCGCTCAGTTTCTTCACAGCAGTGAATGAGTGAGTGAGATAAGAGCTTTTGGAGGTAAGTGGACCTTATCAAGTGGATGGAAAGGTTGCTTAAGGTTGATCTGTTGTTGGCAGTTCTGACATCAGACAGCTAGCTAATCAAGTCGTCCTACAGATACTCAAAAAGCATGCACACATACGCATAACAGACACTCAAGAGACAAAATTACCATACTAGACTTCCCTTTCAATATTTCACTTTACAGTATATTCCTTTTGACACTCAGACAACCATCTGTGGCCTGATGGTAGGCGGAATATTGGTCTCCGATGGACGAAGAGTATCTGTATGTGTGAGTGTGTGGATCTCTTCTGTCTACACAAAGCTTCTGGGGGGAATAGAGAGAGAGGCAAAGGAACAGAGAGAAAGGCAGGAAACCTTTGGCCTCAATGGGAAGTCCCTATACAGATGCTGCCTGCCTGACTCTCTGCATGCACTATCAACCTGTCTGCCCACACACATATACACACACGAAAACATTGCAATGAAAACAGACTACCGCCTGCGCACTGGGGTGAGTGCATATGTGTTTGATAGCAGGAAGTGCAGTCACAACTCAGAAATAGTCGATTTCATATGAAAACCTGCTGCTCGGCCCATGAGACAGAAGGTGACTGATCACACACTCACACACACACACACACACACACACACACACACACACACACACACACACACATACAGCCTCTCCCCTAGTGGGAGACAACGTGTTTAATTAATACTGACACCATACTCATAGCAGGAAACCGTGTGTGTGTCGGCATGTGTGTGATTTTATATCTGCATGTGTGTGTGTGTGTGTGTGTGTGTATGTGTGTGTGTGTGTGTGTGTGTGTGTATGTGTGTGAGAAAGTATGAGCCCAGAAGTCACTACAGCTACACTATGTGGAGCATGAGTGGCCATTAAATATTATGCAAAGCTCATTCTCACACATAGTGAAGCCAATCTCCCTCTCAATGTCACCTACAAAGTCTTAAGAAGCCCTCAATTAACTTATTAGCAATTCTGCCGAGCTTAACATGGGAGCTAATGAAGGAAGTGTGGAAAGGAAATGAACTTAATGGTAGGAAATAGGAATCTGGGGCACTGAATTTTGTAGTACTCTCCATTATTTCTGATGAGGTCAAAAGTAATAAGATGTTGATATAAGTGGCGACTGGTGACTCAAAAAATTGGGGAGGACAGGAGGAAAACCAACCCACGGCCTCATGTTATTTTACATGAGTTGGCTACTTAATTCTACTTCTTATGTTCTTATGAACTTTGCGTCACTGGTTAACTAGTCTGATATATTGTTTCATTTAAATTATGTTGTTAACTTTCTATTGTTAAGAGGAGTTCACTTCAGAGCAGCAGCATGCGGGGCCGCAACATGTGGGGCTGCTACACCAAGCTAACTGTTGCGTTGGCTAAGTAGCTATCTACTGCTCAATAAAAAAGGGGAACATAACTCTGAAAAAAGGAATAAATAATAATTAAAATTAATTATTCATTAATAATTAAATAATTACTCTTTTTTATATTTTGGTTTCCCTCTTGCCTCTAAAAAATAGAGGAGGAGCAATCTCCTCTGCCTCTATGGACGAGCCTCCTCTGGTTGATATCTTTTAAAATGTTTGCTGGCATATTTCAGGCTAAACCAATAAGACTTGTGCTTTATTGGACGTCAGGGTGAATTCACTTGTAGAAGTGTAATGTCATGCCATCATCAGCATCTTGTGGAAAGTGGAAAAACAACTTTTGTCTTCCATGTGTGGTTTTCTGATACCCCTGCTCATCGCATTACCCTCCTCTCTCACTCACAAGCTCTTTCCCAGCTCATGTGCTCCGCTCTACCCCTGGTTTATTACAACTTTGGATATATTTTGGCATTTTTGGCTATAACTTCTATCCTCTATGATAAGAATGAACACAGCAAGTACTGTAAAAATGCTGAGATTCATGTGATAAACTGGCAGTAACTGTGCGGCAGTGTGTTTTCCTGTTTGTGCTGGTTCTCACTGCCAATCCTGATGTGGGTTTGTTATGAATATTATGTCTACTCTCCCCATTATTTGGAGATGTTCTGGATAGCAAGTACTGTACATACCCACAGACCCTATAATATTATGCTGATACTCAGCAGAATGTATTTTAATGTATGATAAAACTAAGAAAAATTAGATGAAATCACAAAATATACAACAAATACAACACTGATGACGGAGAAATATTGTAGAATAGTAAAAAATATTATAGTATTAAGCTCACTGTAAAGTATTAAATCTTATGAGGTATGTTCTGTCTATAAAGGGATATTATGAGGATATTATGAAAGGCTTGAAATGTTAAAATGAGTGAATTTATGCTCCAGGATTTCCTCTTCACCAGCACATACCATTGTGCAACAAACGCATAAAGTTTTCCTGTTCAACAAGACATTATTTAATCTCTTAGAAAATCGGCATGGATAATCTGCCTAAACTGTTAATTTCTGCCCAACCTGTCCAGCCTTTCTTGGTCTGTCAGACTTTGTTTTAGCCATATCACTGTATCTGTTTCAACACAATCCCAGTATGTGTGGAAGGTGACTGTTAAACCCCTCTAAATCAAAAATCATGAACAGGAAACTCTCCAGTTAAATGGTTAATTCATGCACACACATTCTAGGCAACATGCTTTGTCGCTAGTTTGCACGCTGAGAAAGTGCGTCTGCCAGAAACATCCGTACATGAATAAACAAGGGCTTTCCTGTTTGTGATTTTTAATTACAACATTATCATAAAATGATGAAAAAATACTTGTACACTGGCATCATGTTCCCAATCCTTCCTTTATTCTACATGCACATGACAATATTTCAAGCATCAACAGTCCTCTTCAGGTAATGGCCTACCTGAGGAATCATGTGGGAGTAGTTTTTGTCTTTTTCTACAGTTTAATGTCACCCAGCACCTGCAAAGGTTGTATTAATTTGCATGTGCCTTCTGATAATTACATTATCAAAACCAATACAAGTAATTACTAAAACTACAAAAATAAGATCCAAGTTGTAAAAAAAAGGAATTATCCTTTACATAGTCACACTATCACATTTCTCTCCCTCCCTCATTCCTGCTTTCTCTCCTTCACTCTTTATCATCTCCTCCTGCACCTTTTTCCTTCCTTCTCTAAACTCTTTGTTGGCTCATCCCTCTCCTCTCTCTCTTTCTGCCTCTTCACTTTCTCTATCCATTCCTCCTCTCCTTCCTTGCAATTTGTTTCCCCTTGTTCCCTCTTCTTCCCTCGTCCCCTCCCTCTCTCCTCCTGCAGGCAGTAGCCGTCGTGCACAAAGTGACGCAATGGTTGTAATTGGCTGCCCGCCACAAATCAGATCACAGCTGGCGCTGGGAGTGCTCTGGCGATTACCCATAACCCCCCACCCCACAGATCAGGGGCTAACTCCAGAGAGAGTGGAAGACAGGCAAGACGGAAAGGGTTAGAGACTTATTTTGTTCATCTACTGGGGTTTTTCCTCTCCTCTGCCCCCCTGCCATTTCACCACAGTGATAGTGGTCATTAATCGATCGAAGGTATTACAAACAATGGGTCATTC
The DNA here is from genome assembly GCF_963924715.1 of Thunnus thynnus. Taxonomy (NCBI): domain Eukaryota; kingdom Metazoa; phylum Chordata; class Actinopteri; order Scombriformes; family Scombridae; genus Thunnus; species Thunnus thynnus. The sequence continues at coordinate 5,614,268 of NC_089538.1, forward strand.
TTAAATGGCCCCTTTTCAGATTAGCACTGAGCTGATGAGATGGAGCATTGAGAGGGCCAGTGATGATAAAGACCTATTCAGTTTTTAAAACATCAGCTGTCTGTTACCTTTCTCCTCCCTGCTTCGCCTCTTTTTTCCTCATTCCCACTCCACTCGCTTTCTTTCTGGAAAGAGAAAAGAAGCTGATGAGATCTTTGAGCCTGTGAGCAATTGACTTGAGATTGCATGGGCTTCTCAGACACTCCATCGACCCCCCATCCTCAGCGAGGGGTCACGCTTGATGTGGTCCTTTATTAGCTCAAATTAGGCCTCTGTGTCTCCAAGAAGGGAACATCCATCTCCTTATTCATTTGTTCTTCTTGTCCCATTTATTTACTTAGTTGGCTTGGCAGTAGGCTGTTTGGACAGAGCATTGGTTGCCCCAGGCAGGAACACAAATAACATCTTATGCACATTAGTTACAAATTACCAATGCGGGTTGAAGGTCAGAAAACGGGAAATAGGTGAGGCTAAAAGTAGAATGGGAGGATGTGAAAGGCAGTCAGCATGGGCTCAGAAAACACAGCACAATCCTACCAGATGAAGTGCTTTATTTAACCCAATACAATAACTATCTGTACTTGCATATACAGCTACCATTTCATACCTCTATAGACTGTTTTACCATATGTTTCCATTTATTTCACTCTGCTATGCTTCAAAAAAACCTCAAAAATGATACAACCATTGTGTGATAATACAGTTGTGAGCAGCAGCTATTGTGAAATCTCTCCGTAGTGGTGTGTTCAAGAATGATTGGTCATTCATTATTGGAGAGTCAGTTGCAGAAAAGCGCTGAATTCATGAACAGAAGATAACCCAGACTGAAAAACAATAAGTGAAAACAGACAGTGTGAAGAAAGTAATATTTTTCTGTTATTTTCTTTTGCATTACAAATGGTTGCTTTGTGGCAGCAGTCTCTAAATCTCATATGTCAGACTGTCCTTGAGGAAAGGATTTCTTGTCTGTTGTTGTTTTTTAATGCCAAACACTAAAACAGTGCAAAACCATAAAACATACACAAGACATACTATATTACACAACAAGGTGTAAACCTCACAAAACAACGACATTAACATTGAAACAAGAATAATATGTCTCCAAAGAGAAGCCAAAACAAGATCATTAACATGAGCTAAGTAGGCAGATAATAGGATATAATGTGAGAACTGTGTGCTTTTGTTCTTTTCTCCTTTTTCTTTCATTTCTTTTTCCTTCTCCTTATTTCTTATCCTTCTTCCTTCTTTGAAGGTAGTCTTTAGGTCAATTTGTGTGTATGTGGAATGTACACAGGGCACATTGATTAATGAAATCACTCCCAATAGTTGTACAGTTTGTGTATACATGTCCAAAGGTGTCCTGTTCCCCTCAGGATGAGTAATCACAATTTAGCGCCTCAGTTCTCTAGTGATCTCCTGACTGGAGGTAGCCATTTCTGTAGTGAGCAAAGCGTGTATAGTCGATCTATGCACTTTGATGTCAAACAGTCCGCAGGCGAAAGGTTGACCTCATGATACACTTTGAATGACAGCCCCCTCATTTGCATAACGAAGCAGAAATGCATAAAGAAATGTAAAATGAAAATACAGAAATAAATAACTTTATAAAGAGAAAATAAATAAATAAATAAATTCAAAAACGATTAAATTAATTTAAAAAAATTGAATATTGATTGGGAAAGTAAATAAATAGGGGAATTAATACAGAGGTAAATAAATACAGAAGCAAGTTAAATCAGAAATACAAATTTATGTTTTGGTGCATTTAATGGCATATTAATTTATTTATTGAGTCATTTTTTTCCTTTTTGATTTATTTTTGATTTTAGCAGTTTTGGTCCTCCAGTTTGTCCAATACTTTGGTTTATGACCAAAAACACCCAGCTGTACTTTGTGTTTAATGCTTATTAGCACGCTAACACATTGAATTAAGATGGTTAACATGGTAAACACTACAGAGTGCGTGTTAGCATTTAGCTCTAAGCCCCACTGTGCTTCACAGAACTGCTTGTGTGGCTGAAGACTTGTCTTGTAAGACCTAACTTGGCCAAATTTGTTCTTATGCAAGTCCTACATATAGTGTTTATTGTTTCCTTTGTTTTTGGCCAAGGGGTCTAAAGCATGGATTTTTCATCAATGACTTGCCATTACCCATTGCCACAGCTGATTCACGACCTAATTATTACCTCATTAACACACCATATCAATTTATAGATTGATGGCCACGAAAAGCAGTGGATCCAGATGCAGCAAGGGTTCAGCCTAAAAAACCCTGTTAAACATGAGCAGTTTGGTAGATAGAGAAAAAACATTGTAAATAGAGGTTTAAGGTGCCTTGTGGCTCATCTGTATCTATGTAGTGAAACAGATGGTAGTTATGAAGGGGACATTTCCACTACAAAGATGGATGCTTACTGTGTGGTTATGTGTGGAGTCACAGAGTGCAGATTTTTTTTTTTCAAACTGAAGCAATACATCAAATAGGCTATCATTACAGTCAATACACACACACACACACACACACACACACACACACACACACACACACACACACACAAAACACACTACCAAGACTCCCAGCAATTATTCATGCTTCTCCAACAATGACACATTTAACCCCCACCCCTTTGATCATTATTATACAATAGATCATTGTACAATAACACCGCTCCAACATACATCTCACTGTTTCCCTCCCATAGGCTCCTGTCTCCACCAGCAGGATGCAAAATGTCACCTGGCTGATTTCACTATGGGCTTATGTCTCTTTCAACACAGCAGGAGGGATTGGGCTAAGTGATGGAAAGTGAAGAGGAAGTGAACAAGTGTTTTTCTACAAGCAATGATTTCACTTGTGGTCAGAGTACGGTCATCTCCGGAGGCCAGGTCTGTGTTTTCTTCCCCAGCTTTGGTTCTTTTAACAGTCTGTATTTGAATTTGGAAGGAGTGAAAGAGAGGTGGAGGGAGCGCCTGCAAGGGGCTGATGGGAGCAGACAGAGCATAGGGGTTAGTGTCAGACAGAGCGCTTCTCTCTTCTGCTTATCTCAATCTCTCTCTCTGTCTGATCTCAAATCATAGTCCTGACTCACCTCGAGAAATGAGGAGAAAAGATGGATCCCTTCAGCCATCTTCATTGCTTATACCCCCCTCTTCTCTCTTCTTTCCTCCTCTTCTCTGTCTCCATCCCTCTTTTTTCCAGCCATCCGACTCGAGGCGGCGTGCTGGCCTTTAAAAAGGCAAACTTGTAATCTGATAATTAACAATCTGCTAAATTTCTCAAAAGGAAAACAGTCATGAGAAATGTCTGCCTCATGCCTGTGAGTAGGATGACCTTTTGCTGAGGCTGGAATGGCAGGCGAGGCGAGGCGAGGCGACTCACTTAGAAGCATTTAATTAGCTCTGCTCACGGCTGTGTGCGCTGCCAATGGACAGAGGAGGGAGAACGAGATGGAGAAGAAGGGAGGAGGAGGAGGAGGAGGAAGAGAGAGATAGTTGGGGAGGGATAGAAACACGAAGAAGGAAAAATTCTCTAATTCCAGATGTCTCTAATTTAATACTTGTTTTCCATCTTCATGCAACAGTATGTAACTTACTGATCGTGGAGCATAGGTGGAAGAGGAGTAGAGAGGAGCAGGATAGAAATAGAAAGCAGTAATAACTAGAGGGGCTGGGTTCTGCTAGAATTTGTTTTTCTTGTTGTTGTTATAGTTGACTCCATGGGAAATTGTCTGTCGTAGCCTCGAGGTGACCTCTAAGGTCATGACACGTGCCTTCAAAGGGTGACTCAAAAGGAAAAAGAAATGGATCACGACTCTCACTACCGAATACAATTGTTCTGTCCTCTTCTTCTGTGTTTGTTCTTCCTCTCTGCCTCTCTTTGCTATCTACAAACTAACCTCAGCAGCAGTATAGGAACATATCAGCCCTTTGGCATATTCAGTGGCTTTCCCTTGTATGTCACTGTTCATCTGCTGTAAATAGAACAAAGCTTACAAAGCAATAACAACTGCTTTGGATACACACTCTCTCTTTATTTGAAGGAAGCTATTCTGCCTTTTTTTCATTCTCCATACAATCAATCCCGTTGGAGTATAGCTTGATGAACAGTGCCTCTATTCTGTTCTTCATCTATACTTAAAATGTGTATCCTATTACTGTTTGCACAATAATGACGCATTTTTCTCCCTGGGATCATTTAACTTTCTTTTTTGCCTCACTGCTTTATATCTTTATGGGATGCAATATGTAAATGTGTTCCTTAAATCAAACAGAGCACACTGCCATAATGTCAAATGCAAACTGAAGCTTCACTATGATTTATTGGTGCAGAAAAGGAATAATGTCTCTCAGAAATCCATAAACAAAACAGCCAGAGGAAACCACTGGAAGTCAATTCAACAAAGTCAATAAAGGATCATTATTCCACCTCATTTCAAGTACAGATAGACAAACGGTGAGTGAAATATTAGTACTGAGGCTCTGAGAAGCAGCCAGAGCTAATGCACTTAGAGGGTTAATCACTGCATTTGTATGCAAATATGTATTTAAGTGTGTCTGCCCTTATGGGAGGGTTTAATGAAGGAATTGGGCCCAGGCAGTAGGTGACATTCAGCGCCTGTGTAACCTCAGTGGATAGCTTCCCTGACGCTATTTGTGAATGTTAATTGCTTTTCGGCTGCCGCTGCCTCCCCAGTCTCCACCTGTCCCTCAGTCCCGAGCAACATGGGACTCTCCCTGTCCTTTAAGCCGAATCTGTTGTTTACAAGAGAGAAAATCCTCCTAGGAATAATGTCTGTTGTGTTGGAGCATCACGCCAAAACTGACGCCGGTACGATAAAAGTGTCCCAATGCAGAAGAATAAAAAAAATAACACAGAAACTTCAATTATCGGAGGTCTGACCTCTTTGCTGTCTGGCGCTGTACCTATTGGAAAGGATGGAGTGAAATCCTACTAGTCTGCTCTCTTTCTCCTTTCCTTTTTCTACTGGCGTGTGAAGAAAATGCAGTGTAAGATTTGCATATCCAATTGAACAGAAAGCTAATCCGTCCAAATATAATTTAGTGTGAGAGGACCATGCGTAAGACAAAGCAGACCAGCCTCTTTATATTAATTTTCCCCAGTTCTTCTAGTCCACAAGCACAAACAACAACAAGAGAGAGGAGAGGAGGTGAGATGAGGAGAGACGAGAAAGGGAGTGAAGATAAAGATCTTTCCATTTCTGACAGGGAGCTTTGAATTGAGGTAATCCACAGAACTGTGAAAATTAAAACCTCATCTGTTAAAAAAAATGCAAATAGACCTTTTGATTGAGCTGCTGAAGGAAATTTGCCCAAATCAAAAGATTAGCACCAATAGTTATGGATTATGTTTCACTTTTATGCTCAGTCTCCTCACTCCCCCCTCACCCCTCTGCTCTCTCTCTCTCTCTCTCTTTTTCTTTCTCATTCTCGCTTCATCCAGATTTCCGTCAGGGTATTAAGATCTCACTGTTTCTCAGGGAGGTGGAGAAGAAAGGGAAATGGATACAGACAGAGAGAGAGAACAAGAATTTGATACACACACTGAAATCTACTTGTGATCTAAATTTGGCCTACAATCCAGTACGTTTCTCAGCCTATTAGCAGGATTCAAATCTGCAATTTAAATATTTAAGATGATAAATCAGGACTCAACATCATGTCTTATTCCTATAAATTAAGACCCCAAAAGAAGCACAAGATTTGCATCTATATTTGTGACAGAAAATATTTGCTCATAAATAAACAAAGCATGAATCCTTGTGATCGGTTGGAAGTGACACTAAACATTTATGAAGGCCATGAATCTGTGTTAAAACGCTAACCATTTAGTATGAAGTGGTGTTTAATGGGCTTCGTTAAGTGGACAACATTGCTAAGTCTGTTTCATCACTGTTTATCACCTGCTACAGCTAACAACCTCTGTTTTTTTACTTTGTTTCTACTGCTTGCAGGCTTCCTCTTAGCCAGCGATATTCAAGAAAAAGCCATATAAATGCTAACAACAGACCATTGATTTTCCTCTGTGAGTGTATGTGTGTGTGTGTGTGTGTGTGGTCGTATCTGATACATCAATCTCATTAACACGGGGAGCTCAGGGTGGAGGCCTCAGAGCCCGGAACAATGAAATAGGTAAATTCAAACTGTCAGCTGTACAAAATAACGCAGTGTAGTGAACCATAGTGTCGACAATCTGCAATTACTTGACTCTGTTAAAGAAGTAAACCTAAAAACTAGTAAACATAGAGGCAGAGGGACAGGAAGATGGAAGTTGTTTCATCTCCACAAACACATCACACTTAACAACGTGGAGAGCTGAGAGCAGAATGCTGCAAGTTGTCATAGAGAGAAAGGGCACAGGGATCACAGGGCTCAGTGTGTGTGTGTGTGTGTGTATATGTGAAAACAGTGTCCTGACAACGACCCTTTCACACATTACCGAGCCCAGAGAAGTGTGTGGTTCTGGTGGGTTGTCAGGCAAGATACATTTCAAAACAATAACTTTGAAGCAGGACATGATCATGTTTTTTGTGGAAAAGAGTTCCATTAACCTTTGTGAATGCTGCACCACAAAGCCAAACAATGGTTGAGCAAATCCATTGATTCAATTCCATTGAAATCAACTGATTTCGCTTATGTCTTATGTTTTGAAAATGTAACAAAACAATCAACAAGCTTTGGCGGTAGTGCTGGTACATCTATGTGTTGAGAAAAAACCTCAAAAGATGAAAAGAAGAAAATTGAAATCCAGCTTCCAGGAAAAGGAGGGCAGCATGAAATGCGAGTTTGAGGTAAACATGTTTTAAAGCAGTAGCTTTATGCTGCCTTGCCAGTGTATTCTGCAGTGTTGTCATGTCATGTTGTTGGTTTGTCAACATAAGTAACAGTCAAATTGTGGAATTTCTGAACTGTCTTAATTTTTGCACAGCCCGTGGACTGTTAGGGGACAGTCCTAGAGTACCATCTGAAATCACCGTTTTTGATTAACAACCCAAGATTTCACCATTTTGTCAACTTTGGTCTTGGCCAATGAAAATGGGCCTGAAGGCTTGCAGCTCTAATATGAGATTATGAGGTCAACTTGCATAAGATTTTCTTTGTCAAAGACGAACCATAGTAAACAATTTTGCTTAGCTTATCTACATTCGTAACTTTTCTGCTTTTTGCATTTGTATGGGAAAATGGACTGCCTCAGGGATTCTGCATTGTCTGCATTCCCAGCCCAGAAATCATTACTTATTTCCATTACAACTAAAGCAGGTAGCTAATATGCTTTTTCACATCAGCCATGGTATCAAATCAGAGAGCTGACTGCTGGCTTCATCACTGTCCTCTTCATTCTTCCCTCCCCTCTTGCTCCTGCTGAATGTGGAGGACAAACGCGTCAGTGCCCTCATAAGCCTTTTTAATCAGCGTGAGAGATTGCCCACATATCTGTTAATTCTGTCACTAATGGCTATTCTTCCTCATTAGGGAACGCTATCGCTTTTCTCCCTCCTCCACATACAGGCATGATCAATTCCTCTATCATTTAGGACCAGATCAATCTCACAGCCCCTCTTCCTTTTTAAACTTCAATATCTCCTCCTTCCATCATGATGCATTACAGCATCTAATTAGTCACATAGCCGGGGGAGTGGAACTGGAGCAGGGGAACAGGTCTGTACATTCAAGGTGGGCTCCTGTAGTATAGATAAGTCTTCATTAAAGAAGCAAATTCCATATACCCATACAAGGTATAAATGGCAGATAGTTAATCAAAGTCTCTTGCTGAATGCTTTTTTAATCCTCAAATCCCTCTCATACTTTTAGATATTGTGAGTTTGTGATATTGTTGTATATCACCAGTCATGTTGAAGAAATGTGTTAATTGGATGCAAGTGGATGCATTGACCCTTGCTACCCTTGTTCTCACTGTCAGTACACGTACACATATCTGTTTCCCCTGCACTCACATATCAATAACTTTCAGTTATTAAGTTCTTCATTAGTTATGTTTATTAGTTTTGTTAGTCACATTTTGTCTGTTAGTGTGTGTGTGTGTGTGTGTGTTGAGGGGGGTTCATGCATGCTGTCTGTCTTTATTTATGCTTTAAAGGTGCAGTGTGTAGAACTGAATTGAATATAATATTCATAAGTATGTTTAAATTAGTGTAGAATCCCATGAAAATAGGAATCACTGTGTTTTTGTTACCTTAGAATGAGCCCTTTATATCTACATAGGAAGTGTGTCCTCTTCCACGGAGCCTGCCATGTTTCTACAGTAGCCCAGAACAGACAAATCAAACATTGACTCTAGAGAGGGCCTTTCGCGTTTTTTTGTGAGTTTCATGGCCAACGTAGGTTTTCCTACATGCTTGGAAGGGGAGGGCAAGGGGACGGGTATTCAGTTGGTTGCAATCTGCAATCTCACCGCCAGATGCCATTAAATCCTACACACTGGTCCTTTATCTTATTTTCCACTGTTCTTTGGATTTGCTTTGAATTGCTGTTGTTGATATTGTGCTATAAAAATAAACTTATCAAATTGTATTTACAGTTTTTTCAAAAATCTGCAAATACATTGAGATTACTTTGATATATTTCAAATACAAATCCACTTGCTTCAAATGTTTTCTAAATTGAAATGACATTTTCTGGAGCAAACATTTGTCTTTCTTTAAGGTACTGACATACATTTGTGCTGGGAACAAATTGAATCACCAAACAGTTACAGTTTTAGGGTGGATTTTTCCTTTAAGGGTTAGATAAAGTCTTATCCTTTGGGTAGAACTGAATGAAAGTATAGATGGGCAGACTTTTTGTGAGGGCTTTTGGGAACCATTGTTTCCTCAGCTTTTAGTACGGTTATAAGGTCAATACAGCCATGAAAGCTTTAGAGACACATAACACACTTATAAACCTGAGTGTAAAGTCCTGCCCTGCAGCTCAACAACAAAACAAAAAGTCACAGCTCTGTATAGTAAGAAAGCCACTGTTAGCAAGAAAAGACTGGACAAAGGATAAAAATATCTATGCAAGGGTTTTTTTTTCCAAGAGGTGATGCCAATTTCCTTTGGAATGATAATTAGACATAGTGTTTTGATAATGGTTTAATCAAGCTGACATGATTATAACTTTCTCCCTTACAGTGCAGAATCTATTAACTGGCGGTGCAAGGTTAAAAAACAATACTCAACTTTTTGATATGCAATACGCAGGGCACAGTCCTTTGTAATATTATACCTGATGAGGGTGGATTTAATCACTATGTGTGTGTACAAAGGTGGCAGCAGGTAATAATACCACATGAACTAGAGCTCACCTACACTATAAAAAGTACAAATTTGATATGTCAGTCAAATCACAAATGATCAGTAAAAATAAAATGCTTTCATTCATTTCACTTTTTTAAATTATTTTTTTGAACAATTAAATGGTTGCATTTTATTTTTTAAAATTACAGGAGAGTATTGTAGGTTACCAAAAGCTGTTGTTACCTCTCTGCTATCCCACTGTAGTGTAGAGAGGGAGGTGAAGAAAGAGGACAGGGGAGGTATTATTTATTAATAGTCAGTCTCCCCAAAGCTCTGTAAAACATCCTGTTGAGCTCCCTGAGGTGAGCGCACAGCTTCAAAGCAATTAAAACCAAGGCTGTGAGAGTAGGAAGAGCAAAAGGAAAATGGATAGAGAGGCAGGAGGAGAGAGAGAAATGCCAGCCACAAGGCCACTGGGCTCGGCTGGCTGCACAGTCACATACAGTACTGTACATTCAGCTTTCATGCCTGGGAGGACAGGGTCCCTGAGAGGAATCACCACCCCAGGTCAGGGATCCCTTGTCTGGGTTTAAAGCCCCAGTGAGCCTGGGGACGGGCTAATACCTCTCTGGAGAATTATATAACCATAATAAATGAAATGTATATCCCTTCGCTTTGTGTCCCTCATAGTGATGTTCAGAAGTTGCAGAGGAGGATAGGCCTTTGAGGTGGATGGAGAAAGGAAGGTGAAGTCTTCTGAATGTCTGGTCTGACCCTTCATACTTTGAAGAGATGTTTAAATCAGGTTGTTTGGAGATGATAAGTTGCCCTGAGGTGTGAATGTGAGGTTAAAGGATTATCTACTGTATGTTTGCCATGTTAAAGATTGGCAACCCCTGCAAGGTGTTTACTTGTCCACTGCTGTATGCTGGGATACGCTTCAGCCCCCAACAGACTCTAAATAAGAATGCTTCCTGTAAGAAAAACAGATGAGTATCCAACATATTGGATAGATTGGCCCCAAGGCAGCTGATAGCCATGAACTTTCCAATAAATCTATCTAACTTCTAAAGCATCATTCTTACATGCAGGAACAGTCATATGTTTCCTTGCACTGTTTCCAAACCCATTCTATTCATAACCATAAACCTCATAAACCAGCATGAGGGAAGGTTATGCTTATCCATCAGCAAGTGCTGTTAGGCATTATAAAGGCAGCTTAAGTGGTCTTTAATAAAGGTAGGTTTTACATGCCTCCCAGGCATTTTCTCATAAAAACCTGAAAGGTTTTGGTGAGTAATCCTGTCTTATGGGCTTGTAAAACCTTAGCATCCTCCTCTGACCACAGTGACAATATGAACGTCTTTAGCAGAGGTTTTGTGTGCCTCCAAGTGCCTCATAACCCTTGCATAATTGGCCTCGAGTGATGTTCTGTCCTAATATCCCCAGTTGCCCCTCCATCTCTTTTTACTTCTCTCTCCATTCCTGTCTTGTCACTCATCATCTTTGATTATATTTGTTGTGAGCTTGATTTGATCAGAGGGGAAAAACTGGAGAAAGAGAGGAGATCTGTGAATAACTTATGAGTGCTCCCTACTCAAAATTGAGGCATTATGATACGTTTATTAGTTCCACTGCTTTGCCATTCTGTGCCCACCGTCAAGGTGAGTTATGCAACTGAGCAGGCTGAGACAAAGCAACTATTTTGGGCAAAAAAGCTGTGTTTTCCTTGGAGGCATGAAGGAGGAAATGCCTTGCCTCCAGGACAAAAAAGACAATAAAAAGAGAAAAAAAAGACTTCAAGTAGCAGAAAAATTGGCCAACACCTTTGCACAGGAGGTATTGAAGAGGACAATTATTTTCTAGTACTTATAGTGGGGATGGGTGACTGCGTACACATCTATCCATCCATTTTCTTCTGCTTATTCAGGAGCAGGTCATGGTGGCAGCAGGTGAAGTAAAGTAGCCCAAAATACCAGTTCTTCCTTAGGGATCATAATGGGTTCCCAAGCCTGATGTATGTAATCCCTCCATTGTGCTGCAGGTCTGCCGCAGGGTCTCCTCCCAATTGGACATGCCTGACCATATTTCCACAAGAATTTTCTTGAACCCCCTCAACTGGCAGCAGCTCTATTCAAACATCCCTGTGATCCCAGACACCCTGCATAGGAAGCTCATTTTCACTCACTATAGGAATTGTCCATGACCATGCAAAATGGAAAGGCATGTTAACCAAGAAAGCCCAACAATGTCCAGATCTCATCCACTGCTGTCCAGTTGCCACTGCCAATATTTTAACTACTTAAATGACCTCTACCAGAGAGATGGGCAAAGTTTCCACCAAGGCCTCCTGTTCTGTCTGAGTGTGTGTGAGTCTTCAAAGTGTTCCCTCCACCACCTGACTATATACCCAGTCAAGGTCAGCAGTTGCCTTTACTTTCTCAGCTGTCTGATGGTTTGCCAGAACATCTCTGAAGCTAAGAAAATGTCTGTCTCTGTGGCACCCCAAACTTTTCTCCAACCAAGTTTTCGCCTCCACAACCACAGCAGCTGCAGTCTTTTTGGCCTAATTGTACCTAGGGAGCTCCTTGGGTTATCCAAGCCCAAAAGGCCACCTGCTTCATCATAGCCACTGTATACTATGCTGTATCTGGCTGCTATAAGGATTTAATTTCCCTCCAGGGATTAATAAAGTCAACTATGTATGTATGTATGTATGTATGTATGTATCTATCTATCTATCTATCTATCTATCTATCTATCTATCTATCTATCTACCTATCTATCTATCTATCTACCTGACTATAGCTTGACAGCTTCCTCCACCACTGCTGGGCTACACTACAGCAGGGTAGCTGTAGGCAGGAGTTTTCATAATATTGAGTGATAACGTGTGTGTGGATAAAAAATATTTACAGTGCTGTTTTGCTGTTTACTTGAAAATCAGAATGAGGTGGGATGTTCGTATATTTGAATTTCACACCATATGTTTGGGGTCCACCGCAAAATATTCACCATGCATCATTTAACAACTAATTCTTGCATCTTATAATCCAGGATACAATTTAGTTTCCACTGGGATTCATTGAATTAAATCATTGGAGTTGGCCACAGGAGTAGTTAGGGTAGTAGCAGCTGATCTGAGATGGTTACATATTTGGATTGGATTTCATATGTTGGAGCTTGACCAATAGAGGCCCACCATGAATCATTTAAATCTGGAATTGAACAATCTACACCACATTTTTGCCTAATGAATACCAAAGGGATGGTCAGCGGATGGTCAGAACTGCTCCAGAATTACTAATTTGCCATTCATGTTTTAGCCAAGACCAAGATTTTACATATTGCGTTCTTCTTGGGCAGCACAGCTCTCCAGTGTCTCTTTATATATACTGCATGTGTGGATCCTTTTATTAGTGAAAAAGCAACAATCTTGCAACAAAACTGCAGGTCTGCTGCAACTCGTACTTCTTTTAAATTAAGACTGAAGACCTTTCTGTTTGCTGCTGCCTTTGATTAAATTTATACCTGTCTTATTCTATTTTAGCTTGCTTTTTGTTTTGTACTCTCAGCATTTTAATGACTGTTTTTAATTGTATTTAAATGTTCTTTTATAGTGTTTCTTTTGCACTTTGTCTCAGTGCTTCTAATGTTTTATGTAAAGCATCTACAATTACCTTGTTGCTGAAATTTGCTATATAAATAAAGTTGCCTTGCCTTGCCTTGAAAGCAGGCTCTTTGATGCATTCACTGATGAAATCAGTCAATCAATCAATCAATCAATCAATCAATCAATCAATCAATCAATCAATCACTCAATCACTCAATCAATCAATCAATCAATCAATCAATCAAGTTTATTTATCATATGTATATAAGGTACAATCACAGTGAAATGTAATCCCACCAGTTCTTTTAATTTATGCCTTAAAAAGGGAGGGGGTGGGTTGGTTGCAGTCTTAGGCAGTGACCTCATTTAGGAACCTAGGAACCTAGTGGCCTGAGGGTTGAAGCGCTTCCTGAGCCTCTCAGTGCTCTCAGTGTATCTGCTACCTTCTTCCCAACTGCAGCAGGGAGAAAAGGCCCTTATCCAGGTGGTTTTGATCCTTAATGATTCTCCTAGCCTTATTGTTGCAGTGCCTGCTGTAAATATCCTTTAGGCAGGGTAGAGGACCACCTGTTGTATGTTCAGCCAAATGAACCAGTCTTTGCAGGGCATTGCGGTCCTGTTCGGTGCTGTTTCCATACCATGCAGTGATGATCCCTGTCAGGACACTCTCGATGGTGCAGGAGTAGAAATTCCTCAGTACTGGAGGAGATACCCAGAATTTCCTCAAGTGTCTGAGGTGAAAAAGTCTCTGCCTTGCCTTTCTCACCACTGACTCAGTATGCAGCGCCCAGGTCAGGCCTTCGGTGATGTGAGCACCCAGGTACTTGACGCTGTTCACCCTCTCCACCAACAACGTGTTGATTTTAAGGGGGGTGTAGTTCCTTCCCTGCTTCTTCCCACAAGTCCACTATTAGCACCTTAGTCTTGCTGATGTTCAGGAGTAGGTTGTTGTCCTGACACCGGCAGGTCGGGTCCTCTACTTCCTTAAGGTAAGCCTTTTTATTGTTATCTGTGATTGGGCCCACCACAGGTATGTCATCAGCAAACTTGGTGATGGTGTTGGACTTGAAAGTAGCTACACAGTCATGTGTGTACAGAGAGTACAGCAGGGGGCTCAGAACACAGCCCTGGGGTGCTCCGGTGTTAAGGATGAGTAGAAGAGGTGTGTCTGCCTACCCGCACCGCCTGGGGTCTGCTGTTCAGGAAGTCAAGGATCCACATGCACAGTGAGGTGTTTAATCCCAGGTCCTTGAGCTTATAACTCACCTTTCAGAGAGATGATAGACTGCATTTAGAGAAAGCTCTGTATTGCAGTCATTTATGCATGCACACTTTTATAGCCTATCATGTCTGTGCTTTCATGAATACCTCAAAGCTGGAATGTAATATGCAGCAAAAGCTGGTTTTAATCTTTAAAAAAATAGGGGAATGAAAGTCACTATAAAAAAAACCACAGGGACAAGCTTGTTGTCTTTCTTTTTTCCAGGGAGGGAACTCCTGACAACAGCGGCGACCTGGCTGTGAAGGTTGTACTGTAGATAAGTCTGAAGTGCACAGCTATCGTTGATGTCCGGGTCACAAGATACAATCTATGGGTCCATCAGTCAAAACACACATTTGCCTGCTGCTGAGGTTTACTTCCCTTCCTCTCCTTAGATTCCACCCCTCCCTCCCTGTCCTACAGCTTCAGGAATATTAAATATGCGAACTGTCCCTGTTGCAGATGTGATGCCATTGATTTTGTGTCAATCCCCCAGGCTGCAGTAACTTGATTTGGTATCAGTGATGGCTAAATGAGACTCCTCCAGGCAGGAGCAGAGAGTTTGAGGATGCAGACTGAAAGAACAGGTGAATGGGTTGGCAGGTATCTCATTCTGAACAACTTTATATTCATAGGTAGGGTCATATTTATTAGTAACATTGAGGCTGAAGAACCCCAGCATGCTATCTGTCTGCGCCCAAACTTCACAAAGTGCCTCTGCTTGTGTTGTCTCCTTCTTCTTCAGACTTCAGAGACTGATTTTACAAGGCATTTAGAAGTATAATACATAACCTTGGTTATTGTCTCTTGTTCTCTTTAATTCAAGAGGTCATTGAAAAGCCTCAGAGAGTTGGAACTGCAGTATTCAACCTGACAGCAAGTGCTTCTTTAATTTTTTTAATGTTACACAAGAAAGGTAACAAGTCTAGGTCACATCCCACTGGGTTTCTTTAGCACAAGTTAAATTTTCTTAAAGTAATATTCATCATAACTGATTCTACTCTAATGAGGATTCCAGTCCCCTACAGTGCTGAGAGCTTCACCAGAGTCAGCAATGAGCTTAATGCAATTAAGGCTGCAGCCGTCTCATGGAGCTCCTTCGACTTTGTGAAAGACTGTTTGCCCAGCTGCTTCTTAAATGTAGACAAAGCCAGATAAGCAGAGCCTGAGTGCTAAAGGCACTTTCACAAGAGCCTATTTGACTTGTTTTACTTGCCATCAATTTCATTTATTTATTATTATTATGATTACTTTGACTCATAGGTGTCTGTGGATGTTGATTCAGTACAATTATCTTTTTTGTTTTTGGTATAAATGTTTTTTCCTTTTCTCAAGACAAACAAACACAGATGAAACCAAAACCTAAATGAACTGAGAATCTGCATGCACAGTGTTGTAGCTGCAATGATTTTAGATGGTCGTTTCCTCAGCTTCTCTGTGTATGTTTGTGTGAATGTGTGGGCGAAAGAGAGCTTGTAAGAGAACTGTCAGTTTATGAAAAATACGCATAGAGCAACGTTTCATTTGATTTATATTGTGCATCCGGTCCTGCATATGCATAGGTTTGATTTTTATGGGAAATAACATATAAATGACAGAGAAATCTAGTGCAGTTATCTGCATTGTGATGCTGCATTGTGATTCACCATAAACCCTGACAGGGGCTCTGTTTTTTGCCACATCACTGGCAGTGTTCCCACCTTCCTGGTAGGAGACCTTCCTCGTTGAACACGGTCCATTTAACAGCTCAACATTGCCACCAAGTGGAAAATAACAGCCATGACCCCACTTTGGCATGAGGTTAAGATCTCCAGATGCTTGCAGTCAGTGCACCACAAGGGGACAGCATTGCAGATGAAAGTGTCATGGTGGGTTCAAAAAGATGAGCAGATGTCATATCATAGCAGAACTTGGCTCTGGTCCCAGTTTTTGATGAGCGGACATCAAATCAATAATCTGTTCATTAGTCTTACAAGAGGAAATCTAAGAGTGATCTGCTACTCAAACAAATCAATACTGCATGTAGTTACTCTTTGAGCAAAATCCTTTTCTCCATCCATGATAACCATTAATGTATATATATAGCTGCTAAAATGCCTTACTGCCAATATCTTTGGCACAAATAGCTTTCTCTATAGCCTATCAGAGAGGTATGCATAGCATTTTCTTTCTAATTGCACAGGACTATAGACCTGTACCATCTGCTGAAGGGGAAATGCTCAGCTATCAGGCCCAAAATCTTCCCTTTCCTTGCAATCAAGGTTGCAGTGTGAGAGTGCTAACAATGTGTGAGGTTATTTCCCTCCTGCCTTCATTACTATGTAATTAGCTGCCATGCTATTCAATTTCCCTCATTTCAGACTTTTCAGATCAATATCACTCAGGCTGCTGGCTAAATGACTGTGCTGCTAGGAGGGCTTTTCTATAGCTGAATGGGAGGTATCAATCACCGGGCTAAAGGAGACGTTCAATGCTCTAGTAGGCAATGACCACACACACTTTAAGGCGCAATCGTGTATAGGCTTTGGAGGAAAAGTGGTGGTGGAGAGATATAGGGAGAGTAATATTTCAAAGTGGATATTACGTTAGTGTGTCAGGTTTACGACATGGCTCCAGCTTTTCTTTTTGTCTATCCTGTATCGACCACCATCAAGGTAAAGACACAAAGCTGGACATTTCAAAATTGATTTTATTGCATGCAGGAACATTGCCTTGTGTGTCACCTAATAGCAAGAATGTTCTTTGTTTGCTTCCAGTCCCTGATCCTTTCTGTGTGGTGTCTGTATACTCTGCTTGTTTGTCTTTTGGTTGCTCCAGCATGCAAGTCAGTTTGATTAAAGACACAAAAATGGCCATTAAGGTGAATTGTCTATTTATCTATGATGGTCCTGGTATTTCCTTGCTGGGAGAATAGACAGCTACAGGAAATGGATGAATCACAGTTGCATAATCATGTGGTCAAAGCTGTACACCGCTATGTGTGTGACTGAGGTCGATAGGCCAAGTCATGAACACATCACCTCTGCAGTTCATCAGCTCATTGTTGGTTTCCACATGAGAGCATTTAGCAGTATCATAGCACTGGATAAGATATGAGCCAACTCAAAGGCTGGATATAGCCGGATCAATGTCCTCCCATTGAACAGGACATACAGACTGGGAGCCGGGCAATCAGAGGCCCAGACTGACTTCATCTCTGAGAGTAATTAGATGTGGCATTGACTGCAAGGCTCATTCGAGACTGGTTATTAATGTCTATAATAGATGGCCAGTGGACACTGGATCACAGTCACGAGGGATGGCAGGAGTGTGTGGTGGCAGTTGTAGAATCGATTCCAATGTCTGGATGAGTCTGTTTTAGGAGTGGATGTGGTTAGAGATATTTTTTGTTTCCAATGTTGCTGTGCTGTAATTACTGTGAAACTGTTTTCTGTTGGAAAGGGTGGAGTTGGGAAATGATGAAAAAGTAGTTGCATCAAGCAGTTCCAATGTGCTTTGGGGTATTCTCGTGGTATTCAAATGGGCTATTCTTCTTTAGATGTGAAAAAGATTTCAGCTCTACAAGTTCAGCTGTAAAGCAATATTGCCTAAGTGTTGGATGGGCGTTACCTCCAAAATGTCAAAAATGCTCATGAACAGAAAAAACTGCTTTGAGTATTTCTGAGAAACTAATTGGTTTGGAAAACTTTTAAATAACCAAAGATTTGCAGAATTGTCCCAACCCAGAGAATATTTCTTCAATGAATTTTTCAAGTTAAAACATGAAAATCACCTAAAACATCGTCTTTCCCCTGGGATTACCAGCATTAGTGGTAACGGATTTAAAATTTGAAGTAAAACAGACTGTGTTCAGATCAAAAAGGCTGCTGAAAGCTGAAAATATCTCCTGCTCAAGTTTAAATGAAACTAAAGAAACATCAAGGACGAGTGTGACTGAATTCCAGCAGCAGAAAGACAAGACAAAACTTTGTTTTTTTTCTGTATCATTCTTATTAGTCACAGAAATTCTTACCCAGAACATATATTAGAGTGATACCTGCTGCATTTAATACTGGAGAATTATCAGGGGACCACAAGGACTAGCATGACATCAGTCTGAAAGATTCATTCACAGAATAACAACAAACATCCTTCGTCAAGCAGGGAGTCACAGAGAAGGATCGGCAGCTATTTAGCAATTTATACAGAAAAATAAATACCAGCAATGTCAGGAGTCTCATTCAATGACAAACCAGCAGTTAATAATATGGCACTCGAAGTCTGAATTCATCTCTCCACAGGCACAAAGCAACAGAAATATTTACTGATGTCCTCAATCTGGAATTTCAAAACTTCATGTTTCCTACATAAATGATAACTTGGCGTGCTACATTAAAAAAGGAAAGAAGCCTCAGCAACAAAGACGTCTGGCCAGAGCATAGAGCCACGAAGGGAGAAGCATGCAGGATAAAAACAGCAAAATACAACTTGCGGGAAAACAGATTCTCAAGGAAATGTTTTTCATATGCTGCTGTCAAATGAAAAGCCTCATTACTTCTGTTTTGGTATTATTCTTTTGATTATTTTGTCTTTACTGACAGTCTCAGAACTGTAGCTCATTCAAAAACTAATAAATATAGTTAAAACTAGCAGAGGAATCAGTGGGATGTTAGCCAGTTTCTTGCTCTCTCCTGTCAACATATTTATTCGGGAAGATGAGTTCTTCATCTGGCAGCGGCATTTCACTGTTTCTGCTACATTCACAGTACTGCAAGAGGACAGATCATCTATCAGTGCACTGGCACAAGACAGTACTGTATACTGAAAACTACACCACAGCAATAACTAGCTATAGGACAGTCACTGATATTCAGGTAAACATGAAAAAAATATAACATTGTTCAAAGTTCATCTTAATTATAACTGTGCACACAGTCATTTCAGCTGTTTCCTTAGCTGGCAATATAGTTGCTTTTGTCATCATGCTTCAGTCGGCCACCACAAAATCAACAGTATTTTATCTGACATCAAAATTTGTCCTATTACCGGACCGTTGAAATGTATTTCAAAGAAAGATGAACAACAAAAAGCAGAGCTTCTCAGATTAAGAAGACGGTAGCTTAGTCTGGGAGAAAGGTTTACATTCTTGGCAATAACAGCACCTCTTATGTTTTATGTTTTAAAGAAAAGGTAGACAGTCATTCCAATCTGCAGCAAAATGCACTCAAATTATTGACTCTACTGACTTTAACATTCCACCAAGAATATACAATTATTTGGACTTTTGTACATATAGTAAGATTTTACAGTAACACTCTTGGCCAACATGTAGTCAAAATGCAGAAATTGTACATAAAATGATACAAAGACATTCCATTCACATTGGTCGTCACATTCATGTGAGTTAAGTGGAGTGGAGTTGTTGTTGCAGTAGCAGTATGTGTCCACTGTGTGGCAGCATGTAGGTATCCTGGCTTGTGTTCAGTGCAATTTCTCTGACATTTCTTCTGACATACTGTAGCACATTCTGTGTCTGGCTCCCAACAGTCGCTGATTTGGCTTCTTGCACACCAACTGTAGGAGGGATTCTAAAATAGAGAACTGGCCTCATAAAAATCACACTTCAGTTCAAGCTCCTGCATGGATTGTGATACAGTGACTGATACAGCCAGTGGCACATGTTTAGATGTTCAAGGAAAAATCTACATAAAAACACATAAGCACTGTGAAAAAAGTGTACATACAATGGCAGAGTTTCTGTACATTCCTAGTTTTGTTGTTAGGTGGAGGATATTAGTACCTGCTAAGTGGTCAAGATAAATTTGAGGAGACACAATATGATTATATGGTCTTCTTTCTCAAAGCTTTTTTCTTGTAAAAATACTGATTATCTCTGCCTATATGAGAAAGAAAACTGCTATTTGATTGAACTGCTCACAGCTCATACGTTTACACAGCCTGTGAAGAGAGGTTGTAAGTAGACACTGCTTTGTTTTAAAGGTCACAAGCCAAAAAGGTTGATGCATGATATCACATCAAGATATTTCCTGTGCAGATACACTTTATTTGGATAGTCAAATTTAAAGGAATAGTTTGACATTTTGGGGAAAGCACTTATTCACCTTCCTGTCAAGAGTTAGATGAGATGATTGATGACACTCTTACTTTATGTCTTCATGGTAAATATGAAGCTACAGCCAGCAGCTGGTTAGCTTAGCTTAGCACAAAGACTGAAAACAGGAGGTAACAACTAGCATGGCTCTGTTCAAAAGTTAAAAATCATCAGCCTACTAGCACCTCTTATTATATCTTGTTTATACAAATCTCAAATTTCTCAAAATGCATTTATGTTCATCAAAAAGCAGATGTTCAGCAAATGTGACTTATCTATTTGCTGCTGTACAAGCTATATGCTAATGTAATGCTAGATGATGAATATTAAAGGGGAACTGCCCTGATTTTACACATACAACTCAGATGTTTTCGGGAATTCTACTGTATATGTGAAAAAACAATATAAAGCTATGCAAAGAGGGAGCTGCACAAAGTCTGATAAAGTGACTCAAATGACGTTACTTCAGTACACAATGAACTTTTTAGGACACCAGGAGTTGCTTTGGGGTAAAATAACAAATATTATTAACTCAAGTAAAAATCTCTAAGGAACACTGAAGATGCATAGGCACATCAAAAATGTAAATAACAATCATAGTTGGAATGCAATGAATAGTGTGAGAATAAGTGACAGGAGGACTTTTCTTTAGCAGCCAAAGTAAACATCTCTCTCACCTGGTTATAGGTGGACATCAAACACTCCTTCCTCCACTGACTCTAAATCCTCTTCAGCAATTACTGATAGAAACAGAGTAGGTGATGATAAAAAAAAAACATAAGGCATAGATTGGTCAATCAAATGGAAATGCAAACTACTACCTAAAGTTAATGAAATATGTGGCTGTTGTCTGTTTGCCATGACAATTTATTTGCCCGGCAGCATTGTCATTCCACTGATCAAGCAGGGTCACACTGATATAAAACAGAGCCAGACAGGGCACCACTTTTGCTAATGTCTGATGAAAACACTGCATCCATGAGTCACTGGCCTCGCTGTGGTGGGTCAATCACATTTCCATTGCAAATTAATCTCTATTGTTTGAGAATATCTTCCAAATGTCAGTGCTCCATATGCTTGGAGGAAGACAAAAGCACCCTTCAGAAAGTGGAGGTGTTGCAGCAGTGACATGAAGTGTTGAAAATGTGTTATAAAAATTCCTCTTAGTATGTGTCTGCGTTATTGTGTTTCGAAAGAGAAAGAGAGAAATTCTGCCAGTGTTTTTGCCGGTGTTTGCACATTTTGTGACTCTATTGTGCCTTGCCTAAAATCAAGAAAGCTAATGAAATTATTTCATACTACATGTATGTCATATGAAAAAAACAGAACTCTACACCTTAAAAGACTGTTTATTAGTCTTAAGTTTCATGTGTGAAATGTTAAATTCTAATTCTAACTTCACCATCAAGCAAATACTTGTGTGTATATATATATATATATAACATATATGATGTTCCACTGAGTGTTTATATGTTAAATGTGAAAAGCTGAGAATAATTACCAAAAAGAGCAACAAAAGTGTGTTGAAGTCTGTAGTCGCAACAATTTCAAAGGTTTCAAAGGCATCGACACTTAGAAATTGGTGTTTGTAACTGCAATGTCACAAATATTCTTTTATGACATGAATGCAGCAGAAATATCTGCCAAACCAATGAAGTTTTTTTTAATATAGTTTTTGTTTAGTTTTCTTGCTCCTGTGCAATAGAAAGACATGAAATAAAACTAATTATGCATTTGGTCACATGACCCATCTGACTGCCTCAAGACACCACTCACCTGAGCTTTGCAGGCTAGGTGGGGTGTTGGCAGGTGGAGGGAAGCTGTAGGATCTGGCCTGGAGAGCTGGCGGCGCCTCGTGGCTGATGCTCTTGGTCCTCTTCCGGCACTCGACGGCCAGGCGGCTTCGGCAGGCCTTGTGGCAGTTCACCCCGCAGGCTGCCACCGTGGTGTTCATGTGGAGGGAGAAGGACGGCGGCAGGGAGAGGTGCCAAGGAGATGACGGGAGGGTCGGAGGAGAGGGAGGGAGAGTCACCAAGAGAGAAGGTGAGATGGGAGGAAGGGAGGGGAAGGCCAGGAGCAAATGGAAGATGAGGAATGGGGTGGAGAGATAGGGACAGGGTCAGATAGAGGGACGGGTGCAAACAGAAACATCGGGGCAAATGGGAGAGCCAGTAGTGACAGGAAAGTGCTCCTACACGCCATGCAAATGCATGAACACTGGCAAACACACACATTGAGGACGACTGTGCCTGACAATAACTCTGTCAACCAGTGGGAGTCTAAGAGGAGAGGGCCGATGGATCATCGAGCAAGGCAGCAAGAAAACACGTGTCAAAGAACCTGAATACACACACACCTTAGTAGTGCCGTCACAGTAGCCAAAATTTAAATTCTCCTTGACACCATTGGTAAATATTTTTCATTGATGTTTGACACTTTCAACAAAGTGTTTAGCAAATTAGAATTCCATGTCATTACCACCTCTTGACAGTATAATAGGCTAATTAAAAAGACAAAATTCTACTTGTTCTCCTCAGTGGGAAATGTATTATTAGTTCAAGCCTCATCCCAGTCAGTGGTCAAGTGCCTGGTCACTCATGATGAACCATAAAACGCTGAGGTACAGGCAATTAAAAAACCTTTATTGTATCAGATATCTGATATTGCATCAGTAACAGAATCTATGTATGAATCTTAGTGTTGATATGTAAGTTAGAAGACTGTAACTGTGACACTGAGATGCCTCTTCTATCTTAGTCTAAATTTCTAAAGTCTACTTCCCCAAAACACACATACAGCTACACGCACACAGATTCTGAGTTTTCAGCACACTCCACTCCTGGACTGCGTTGGGTGATTCATTTCAATTATGTCCCTGCCGATCGCTCTACCTCCCTGAGTACAGGCTCACAATGGTAATGGGGATGAATAGCTGTGGGGCTCTCTCATTGACTTCCTCTGGTCTCATTAATGCACTGGAACAAGCCAGAACACTCACACACTCCCAGTCTGACTTGGCGACATATACTCCTTTAGAGTACAGAGTTCAGGGGGTACGAATGGGTTGTGTGTATGTGTGTGTAGAACGTACAAAGTAATGCATGAATCTGTTTGTGTGTGTTAGCTCTCTTTTTACCTCTGTGCCATTTTTCCTCCTTCTGTCTCATAAGGAGCAATCATGTTGCTGTGTTTCTGTTTTAATAAAAGAGTTACCATCTAAGCATTATGTAGAAAAGCTGTAATATTTTTTTACTCTTCCTTTAAGTAGAATATGTCTTTGTAATTAAGAAATTAGTCTTTTTTCCCCTAAACAAAAGATGCACAGTGCTATGAACACTGCTAGTAACAGACCGCACAACCTCAAAGGCCCCAAGGAGCATTAATTACTCTAGTTGCTATGCAACTCAAATGTTTGATGATAACTTGCAAGCTATTTAATAAGCGTTAGTTAGCCCACCTGAAATGAACCTGAATGAATGATGAAGCTGATAATGCTGAGAATGAAAATGGACAAGAGAAAGTTAGTGATTGAACTGCTTGTTGTTGAAGAGAATGAGGAACATATCGCTACATAACATCCTCTGACACATGAGACCTCTGCATACAAACATGTAGATCCAGTTTCTCAGACTATTTTCACATTGATATAAGGCTTAACTGGGGAAATGATGCCACTTCCAGAACACAAAACACACAAAGCCATTAAAGGTAACAAAAGGTGCAGTGACACACATAGCTTTGTGCTGTACACACAAATAAGTTTCCTATGGAAACCTATTAATCAAATTAGTTTTCTATGGAAACTAATTTGTTGACATTGAAAGCAGTGGAATCAGTACTGTTAACCCACATAAACTTCTCCCATTCATAAAACTGAGATATAATCAATCACTTCTTAAAAAGACTCCAGCAGATGGAAACTCTCATGATTTGCATTTTAGATTTGACATCATTTCCAAAGTTTTTGCTTGATATGTGGAAGGAAACATATGTAGTCTAACTTATTTACAGTGCTGAACGTCTGCAGATTATCACAACTTAATTTTAGCATCAGCACAGACCACTAGCAGTACACCCACAGCGGGGGAAAGAGGAAGCTGAGTGCGTGTGAAGCTAATGACCATGAGGATGAGAGGGGGACAGGAGGGGTTGAAGGTTGCTTGCCTGTGTGTATGTCCATTTGTGAAATTAACCAGCTTCTCCAAACACTGGTCTACTGGGAGAAATAATAAGTAATTGTGCATTGTGTTTAGTGTGGTCTCAGCTGACGGAGCTTATCCAGCTGTTGGTGAGCAAGGCTGTGTTTGTGGACATACAGCAAAAGACTGTGATATATTTGCCATGGATTCTGTGTTGATGACATTTACTCAGCACTCCAACTCTGTGGATCTCTATCTACAGAGGGTGTGTGTGTGTGTGTGTGTGTGTGTGTGTGATGGCTGTGAATCGATGGTGTTAAAAAGAATCGCTATTTCTTTGAAGCTTTACCCTTCGGAGTGGAACACACATGTCTGTGCAGCACACGCGGAACAACATCAAAATGATTTGTACTCTTACCTTTACACTTGTAGCCTTGCTTGTAGAAACCCCATATCTAAAAAAGAAGTTGGGTGTTAATAGGATATGTTTTCATTTCCATGAAGGCAAGAGGGATGTTAAAAGGTAGGTTGAATGAGAGGTCTATTATTGTAGGAACTGAGATGCTCATCCATACGATATGCTTTAATATGTTTAATGAACAAATGTAAAGTAATTAGTGCCAAATATAAATAGAATAATGAAGCCTCCTTCACCGCTTTCACTAACTTACCTTCATCTTGCTTTACATATCATTTCAGTATCTACTGCAACCGTATCACAACCTTCATATCTGATCAAATCTGAATACACTTAAGCTTCAAATCTGGTGGTTTTGAATATTTCAATCTGTTAACTAAATATATGTATACTATAAGAATACAGAGGTCAAGTGCCCAGTCAAGTTCACATGTAGTAACTCCAAGGAACCTTAAAGTGCTCTTGAATATGAATAAACTGATCACAAACATCTGGAACATTATTCCCTCACTATTTCTAGTGTGTTGTCTCCGTAGAGTATCAGATGTAATGTGTGATGTGGTGAGAACCGCTGGTATATTTGGGGACATCTGAACCTTTACATAACCAAATTTCACATTTTTCCTCCTCATAATGTACACGTTTGTTGATTGTTTGTCATCTGGGGTAGCTTTCATTGACCAATTTTGTGTGCCAGCTGTACCTGAATACATCATCAAGGAGAAGCTTCAAAATGTCCTTTTTGCACAACTACATTAACAAAAACACTAGACAATATAATGTATTAACTATCACTAACAAGGCTCTTCAGGCTGTGGTGAACTGTGTACTGAAACCACCTAAAAGGAAGGAAATTAATCTAAAAACTTATGCTTTGGAAAATGGTTGGCAGTAAAGATAAAGTATACACAATTAGCAGGTAATGGGCTAAAACATGTTAAAACACCCATATAGTCTACGTCTTGACATCCCCCATTGATGCTGAGGTACCTACTGATGGCTGAAAAAAGTAAACGAAGAAAGAGGCACAATGGAACAGAAAGAGATGTGAAGTAAGAGAGAGAGACAGAGGGAAAGAGAGAGGGAGAGAGATGAGGTTGGCGGGACAGAGGGGGTGGAGGGGGGACCAAGATCAAGCGGGACGCGGGGCGCGCACAGACAGTGGGGGAACAATGACATGAAAGAGCCGAGCTGGAGATCACACACTGCACTGGCACATCTGAGGAGGCACAAAATATCCTGACCTCTTCACACACACACACACACACACACACACACACACACACACACACACACACACACACACACACACACACACACACACACACACACACACACACACACACACCTCGACACCACAGATGCACACACAAACCTACATGTGTGAATGCAAACACACATACACCCACATATACACACACACACAAACAAAGACACACACAAACACAGTGGGAAATCGTGAGCACAGCCAGAGGCTCTACAACAAAGAGAAGTCGGTTACGAGCAGAACATCTAAACACAACTATCATCACAGCTCTGCCTACACTGACTGACCTTTACTGCCTCTGTAGACTGTAAAACACAATGCACCACAAGCAAGAGCTGGAAATAAAACACTAACTTGCTTTGTTTCTTTGATGCTTTAAGCTTTTAGAAAACTTCTATTAATCTAAAAATGATTTGGCACTTGTAATATTGGATGTTTCATTACTATTACAGAACATTTTGAATGGAGGATAATACTTTTTCAAGTGTGCCAATTCTTAAGGGCATTTATTCTCGAGGAAAGAACTTGAACTACATACAGTGTTGTCAAACCAAATGTCTTCTATCTTTCTCTACCAGACTTGTATGAGTGACAACAATCACATGTCATTTGGTTCCTGCTTTCCTGAACTGTTTGATATTACACCAAGTACAGACAGATAAAGTTACTTGAAAGTGACTGAGGAAAGTTTCCACTTGCCATCTGCTCAATTCAAATTCACATTCTTGGGTTGGTATCTTTCACAGGACACTTTGACTTGTCTGGTGATAGAACCTGTGAACTTTAGTTTTCATTTTTTATGTTTTAAGTTCATTGTACTTTAAAACCTACTAACTATTGTTATGCTGTACTCTTAGAAAATACCTTATTTCAGGGACATTGCTGTAATGAATTTAAAAGTCAAGGCTGTGGTTTATTTAAAGGAATAATTTGGGAATAATTTGGGGGAAGATACTTATTTGTTTTTTTGACAAGAGTTAGATGAGAAGATCGAAACCACTGTCATATCTGTACAGTACATAGAGTATGAAGCGTCTGTCATGTACCAACACAGAGAAAAAAAATTGTCCTGTGACTTGACTAAAAGGGAGTGTGCCATCATCTATAGTAAATGATCAACCTGATGAGCTGTGTAGGCTTTACACATGATTGTACAGCTGTTGATTAAGTCTTGTACAGTATGTGTTCTCAACTAGCTGGAGCAAAATCATTGCAAACAAGACAAATCCATTGTGCTTAGATGAAGTTACAGGGACTGGGAACAGATTTGTTTTGTTTTGGCACACCTCTCTGCTGCCCAAATCTGCTACCTGGAAAAATGTGGTCACCCAAACATGTCCATTTTGGACCTTGGAAATCAATCGCTGGGTGTCATCAGTCCCAAGAACAATAAATGTGGCTGATTGTGTTGCTTTATTGTAGAATAGACTGCACAGACAGACTGCTTTGGGCAAAAGGAGACATTTTTCCCAGTGAGAAAAAATTAAAATACTCTAACACACTGAGTCTTTGTCACACGGTATGAACAACTCCAGCAATAATAGACGAAACAAGAGATTTGTGTGTCATTTTATTTCTATAAAGCTAGACTGTCAAAAGCGTTAAGAGCCTTGTGCATCACACTGCAATATCTCAATTAAAAGTGCTCTCAGCCTCAAGCTACAAACCTGCCGTGTCCTCCTGAGATGCAAAAAACTAACGTTCTGTACTTTGTCTCCTCGCTTTGTGCATTTAAAAAACTCATCTGTGTGCCATTAAATAGGATGTAAGGCCAAATGTGGCTGCAGGCAAAACAGCAGAAGATTATGAAGATCCATGTGAGACACTGGAGGTGAGTGAACTCTGCAGTGTTTACAGGAGGCCTGCTTCAGCTTGTGTTAGAGATACATGCTGAAAAATGGACTGCGGGAAAATATTGTTTTTGCACAGCAGCCAAGAGGAAAGGACAAAGCAGGCAGATGAGGAAGTGGCTGGTGTATCTACTGCTGTCACACACAGACATATTCAAAGGAAGAAGCATGCTGCCAAAGTCCTTATCTTTCCCTGCTCTCTATTCTGAGTTTCCCCTCATGATGGTTTGAAAACGCCAGAGCCTTCCCTGGAGAATATGCATTTCTGTGCATGAGTGTGTGTCTAAATAAGTGTTAATGAAAGCCTATACACTAAAATCTATGAGTCTTTTGAGGCTTACAATCCGTTTCTAGCTTATATGCAGTACATATAAACGAATGGGTTCAATATGAGTGCTCCACTCCTGTTCTCATTACAGCTGAGTGCTGACTCACTGTCTGTGTCTAAATAACAGAGGGCTCCTTAGGGGACTTTCGGGAATGTTAAGGGCCAGAGGACACACACATAAACACACACAGCCACACAGATGTAACATTGCCAAAGAGGAGGGTTATCATCTCGCCCAATTACCTTCCTCCCATATTTCCCAGAATGCAACTTCAGCAGCATGTGGCTGTAGCTCATAGTAATTGGCATTACCCTGACCTGACAGGAAGAACCTCTGAGAGATGAGGCGATCATGCGCTGTAGTGACTGCCGAGACGTTTAATGAAGTGCAGTCAGTCTATGCGGCTACATAACCTGGGAATAGCTGGGTGAGCACAACTGACCTTTAACCTTTTTTAACAAACTATGACACGTGCCATTGATTGGGTCAGTGAAGAAATCAATGCACAAAAGCAAGCACAGCAAAGATCAATATTTGTTTAAGACCTTCATGGGGGCCTGAAAGGTTTATGATTTGTATTTCAAACCATCTATTAAGTATTACACATACAGTAGTTTTATAGTTAAGTGTGGTTATAAGCTAGGTACAAACACAAGCTCAAAAATGTGATTAATGTGAAGATGGTCTTTACTCACAAAGCCGGCACAGTGCTCGCAGAATGTGGGCTTGACATAGGTGGCCTCAGTGAAAGTGTGGATGAAACCCATCTTGCAGTTCAGCAGAGAGCTGGCTTTCATAAAGTAGTCTATCATCTCTTCTCTGCTGATTTTCCCGTCTCTGTGAAAGAAAGCAAAGAGAGGTGAGTTTGACACGGGAAAGACTGGATCGGTCTGTAAATTGGCTAAGTCTGTAAACCGCATGGATTCTACATCATTGAATAAATCTGCAAAGGCTTACTGGTTCTTGTCCAGTTCTCCAAACTTGCTGAGGTAAGGGAAGTTGTTCCTAATTGCTTCAAATTCATCCCTGGAGATGTTGCCATCGCCGTCTGTGTCGAAGTTCTTGAAGACAGACTGTGAGGATTGTAAAGATTAGTTTCAGCATGTATTCTACTATAGAGTATTAATGAGTAGCAATGTCAGTCCCGACTGTAACGTAATCCACTGGAATAAATAAGTAAGTAAAATAAGTTGATTCCTTAAATCATCTTACACAAAGCATGTACATGTTTTGGATCAGGTTTAAAAAATATGTGAATAAAATCATTTCACTGTCATCTACATTGTCATCTACAAACACATCATTTGCATCCACAATTTGAAAATTATACGTATCATAATTATGGAATAGCAGTCTTGATAATTTAAACATGCTTTTGAGCTATCAATCAAGTAATTTCCAAACATGACTATGTAACTATGACTATGTAAGTTGAAATGAATTAACCCCAACCCTTGCTCAATTCATTACACTAGTACCTAATGTTAACTAATGTCAGAAAACTTAGGATACATACTGTATATATCTCGTGACATCACTAAGACAGCTTGCTGACTTCATGACCACTCTCTACTTGTGCTACTAGTTTTTATCATTTACCATTATTCTTTAACTGTGGATGTTGCTCATGCTACAAGGTTTCACTTTAAAGCCAAACTATTAAACATTTGCTTAACATTTGGTTATTACAGGATAATGGCATTGAATGGAATTTCCTTCATATAACAATATTTTTTTAAGTTGCTTTAAAGGCTTCATTAGTCATTGCCTGCCTGAGAGCCGGTGGAATTGAACCAAATTCAGGAAACAATGAACATGTCGCCTGCTGTGTTATAAAACCACTGAAATATGTATCTGTGACAGGCTAAAACATAGTGCAACAGTAGCACAACTAGAGATAAGTCAGATAAAGTCAGCTAACTAACTCAGTAATGTCAGTTACAGCAATATCTATCTAAAGTGTGTTAACATTGGCTAACATTAGCCATCATAAGCTAATGGTTAGACCAAGACGACCAGACCAAGTAACGCCATTGTGGCAAATTCCCTGAATGTATTGAATTGAGTTCAGGTGTGTTCTTTTGCTTATGGTTTTTAAGTGCCATATGTAGCTAGAACAAAGATTGTGTAATTCTTCTTTCAAGTTATGAAGTCCCCCTTTCAGGATATTTAACTAGTATAACAATTTAATGGTCCTGCTTCTATCATACATAAAATACAAAATTGAAAGGTATTATTGTAAAAAATGAAATATCACTAGTTACAAGATTTCAAGTGATCTTCCCAGCTCTTGTAATTGTGGTGTAAGATTACTACATGTCTTAGCAATTTGGCCAGAGAGCCCAGAGTGCTTTGCAGTTATCATGTCAAGATGGTGGTGGAGAGGATAACAACAGATAATTCACCCTTTGCCTTCCAGTGCCATTACATTGGACCCCACAGGTTACAATTATCACTGAGAGAGGGGAGTGTAGGGGCTGAGAAACTCACCTCCACCATCTTCTCTATGTGGCTCTTGATGATGGTCGGGTCAGCGTTGGGCTTAACCGACACAGCCCACTCGTCGATCATAGTGGGCTTGGGGTCAGGAGCAGGGACGGGGCTGGAGTTCTGCTACAGCCAATGAAAAACCAAACACCATGATGAGATCAATATCAAGCCAGGGAGGCAGAGGCTGTCGTCTCACAAACAAAAGAAAGAAAAGAAAAGAGAGCTGCTGTGCAGAGAAGCAGCGAAGGGTTACTAAAGTGGATTTAAATGTCATGAGAGAATGAAAACAAAGATTTCCAATATGCATTTCTACATGGCACTCAAGATAGAGTTGTAATAGCATCTGTTTCTAGGATATAGCAAATATGGGATTTGGAAGGTTTATCTGATATGTAAATAAATTAAAAATCTTGAGGATTCATTGTTTCACACAGAATGCACACAGTTTAGGGCTAGCAGTATCTTAAGCAGGATGACACTGACCAAAAGGTACAGCGAATATCAGGACCTTCCTTCATATCAAGCGTGGAGTGCATCACTAAACTAAACATGGGAAAAAGTTAGTACAAGACCCATAGTGTAGATCTGTGTGCTGCTCACCGCTGGCTTGCGAGGTTCCCGCTGTAGAGAAATCTGGTAGATCTCCTCCTCTGTGTGGTACTGATCCAGAGATACCTGCACAGAACAGGACACATGGAGTCAGTGTGAGTGAGGACTGCGGATTTGTCCACAACCAAATTTTTGTGCATATACCCTGCACTCAGTCCAGGATGGATCACCATTGTCCAACCAGAAGATTTATAATTGTCATGATATAAACTATATATCAGTGACAATAGAAGCATAAGATGATTGTACAGTGGAAACACTGATTGCACAAACCAATTAGTGACTTTTAATAATTGTCTAGGTTTAACTAGCAGATAAAGAATTCCAAAGTAGGATTATTTAGAGCAGGGATAGATCATTTTTAAAAACAGTAATTGTGATAAAGAATAAAGATTTGTCCCCAAATAAGGCTGGTATAGTTTTAACATTTTACCTGTTGTAATCAATGGTTTCACTATAATAAACATTTATGACTCATGGTTAAGAGACAGTGTTAGCTGGCAATTATATGAGATTTATGGTAGAAACTAACGACATCAACCACAAAAACATTATGTGAAAGTGCATGTACCAACTTCTTCCTGTGTGAAGTAAAAACTTTTTTGTGGTATGTTTCTAAAAATGATTTCACGCGGTAAGTGATACATACTGCCTGTCCTTGATACTATCTACAGTGTCTAAGTGACTTTCTAAAAGTATGTTTAACTCCAAATTCACATGAAGAGAAGTTCCCTGTACTTTGTATGGTACTGTGTATAGTATACTATCTTAAAACAAAATAGCCGTTAAAATCTTCCCCCAACATTTGACTACCTGTTGTAAGTATACAATGATATATAAATAATTGGACCTTTGAACTTAGATGGAGGGTCAGTGTTTAACTGTTGTGTTTAGAAAGATATCCTGTTTAGACAGGATTTAGACAGTCTCTCTTAATTCCCAACATCCATCTTCACCACAGCGTAAATACATTCCTGTGCAGCTTTCAGCCAATAGCAGCATTTATGAGGCACATTCCAACTGCAAATACTACTGATACAGATGCAAAGGTGGATACCATGTGTGGATACCTTTATCACCATTTATTCGTCTTTCCACTGTTTGCTCATTCACAATAATGTATAAAGGGAGTTTGTTTGGTTTTTTTAATGTAACTTTTCGATGCTTTGAGTACCACAAATTAAATTCCATTCCTCTGATTGTATCGTATTGGGGTGGTGGCAGAAATCTGAGACAGATATTGCATAACCTGGACAAACGCCCATCCTCTTCCAACTATCTGCATGACCAGATACAGGAAGAGGTAAGTGAGAAAACCTTCACTATCTGATATATTTAGCCCTGAAGCCTGCTTGTCAACAACTTGTGTGACACCACACATACAAAGTGAATTTACAAGAGGATGTGAGTCTTTGACATTCTACGCCTCTACATTTCACACAAAGGCCTTCTCACGCTGTTTATTGCATGAATTGCTAAGTAGAGGTATCTTCTATATTAACACAGCCACTATGGCAACAGGTGAGAGAGCAGCATCTATTTTTGCTCCACTTAACACATTGCAGCCACATGTAATTATCCCCTGCATCCATTGTTGGCCTCAAATTATTTTCCTCAGAGCTATTCTCTTGCCGTAATTGTGTTTCCTGGATTTTATTGAGTTCAAGTGGTAAGTGCGGAAGGAAAAAGGTTTTTCTTCTTGTTTGGTCCAATGATTTAGTGGAGCTTACAGTATTTCGGGCAAAGGTTAACTGTAAATTGTTCACCACATTTAGGCCAATATAAAATCCCCTTTGTTTGAAAAGCTGATGAATGTGACTAAGATAGGAGGAAGACTGTATTTTACACTTGTGTGGTTTGCTTTTTTTTTTAGCTCTCTACACAGGCATGCCTTTTTTATTTTTGCAGGATTTATTGACTTTCTTTCCTTCTCCAGGGCTCAAGCTAGATCAACTCCAATAAGCACTGGTATAAGATAATTGGGTATTGAGTCTGTCCAGCAAACTTTCCTGGTGCCCCTCAGCTCCAAAACCTGTCAAGCTGTTTTCTTTCATTTTCACAGAAAAAAGAGGGAGGCAGCTGCAATCTGACATGAACACCTGCACACGGATTGAGTAATTGATCTCTTGGGATTGTTTTAACTCAGAAAGCTCTCCTTCTCAAATTCAGGAAACTCTTATCTGCATCTGCCAAAACATACCGACACACACACACACACACACACACACACACACACACAAACACACACACACACACACACACACACATACACACAGACACAGGAGTTTAGCATGAAGTGCTAAAGCACCACCTCAGCTTTCATGCTGAAGTGCACACAGCAACAACGCTAAAATCAGTCTCGCTCAGTATTCCCAGTTTGAGGCAAACCTCCCACTATATATAAGATGAAGAATCATCCTGTGATTCTGCTGCACAATATCCTAAATTATTTGAGTTGAAGCTGTATTAAACTATCTTCTCAAAAATGTAGAATTCTCACTGAAAATATGAAGTGTCATTTCTTTAATACCAATGATTTACCAAATTATGCCTTTACCTACATTTGAGTTTAAGTCAAAATACTGTTTTCTGCATCTAGTTTAAATTTCATACCATCATTTTAAAATGCAAGGTGAATGTATTTCAGAAAGTAATTACATGTTTTGGGACTGATTATTTCCTGCTGGAGACTTCCATTTCTTCCTGTTGGTGATTGGCAGGAGTGTAATTGAAGCAGAGAGTAATTTTGTTAGCCAAGAAAGACAATTTTTTTCACATTTAATAGTAATGATAGCATAACCTTTATCTAAGAGAGATTAAAAAACATAAATCAGTAAAAAGATAAGTAGATAGTAAAGTGATCTCTTTAAGACTTTACAATAAAAGTGTTTCCTGAGAATAGATTTAAAAGAAGATACTGATTCTGCCAGACTGAGATCTTTAGTCAGGTCATAGTAAAGCCAAGGCGTCCTGACAGTAAAAGCCCTTTAGTCTTTAATCAGGATATAGGAACAGACAGGAGGTTGCACTGCAGGTTAACAATTTAAAGATCAGTGAAGTTCAATGAAGAGATGGTTAAATAGGGGTTATATGGTCTTGACTCCTATTCCCAGTCCCAGAAAAGCATCATTCTAAAACGTCTAGTTTCTAACACAGTATTATAGTAGTCATCCAAAGATAAAGTAAACAGGCACATTTTTTATTCCTCTCTGTATTTTGTAATGTTAGTGTTTATTCTAGTTGATGACATTCTACTGTCTGTTGTTAAAATAGGTTGCAATAAGCCAGTAAAGAGTGTCTCTTGTTTCTACTATAACTCATCATTTTCAACATAATTGGCATAATTCACACACTTAAACTGGATTTACATGAAGGGGTTAACAGGAGTTTCATCGTAGATGTCTACAGCAAATGTTTCAATTTACAGCTTAGTGTCTGATTTCACATTTTGATAGCAGCATGGCAACACTAGATAGATGTATCATATGTGATTAATCAGACCACATTGCACTTCAATTATATTCCTCACAGTAACTGTGTTTACATTCTTTAATTCAATTCATAATATCAACTGATGGCGGGTTAAGCATGTACTAATATAATTGGAGTTACTTATATTTCATCCTTCCTCATTCCTGAACAGGAATTTTTCACTTTTGTAAGACACATGAATGTTATGTACAATCTCTGGCCTATGTCTGCACATAGATTTTGTTCCAGCTGGCCACTGTACAGTTTGTCAGACCACTAGCCAATCAAATCACAGCAGAACAAAGTCTGTTTATCAAACAGGCTGCCTGTTACACTCACTGAACACAAAGTGTTCATCCTTCTGAAAGTTTTTCCGCCTACTTCAGTGCTGTCTGGGTGGTTAATGAATGTTTTCAAATTCTGTGGCAACAAACTCACAGCACCTGTACCGTGACCTGATTTTGCCCAGTACAAGCTGTTCTTTGTAGGGGCATTTTAAATTCAAGTCATCATCTTGGACACTACACATAAACATTCTGTCCAGTCTTTGCACTCACTGTAAGTAGGTTGAGGAGGTCTGTGTTGGAATCGACACTGGGGGGTGTGGTCTGGATCAACGCCAGCTCTTGAAGGATGGCATACAGCTGCTGGGTCTTAGCCAGGTTGACCCGTGTCTTCTCTTTGTCAGCCCAGTCTGGCAGTGCAACATGCACAGCTATCAGGTCTTTCAGGTGCACACCGAGGATGGGGAATCGAAAGCCAGAACACTCCGAGAAGCGCTTGCGGTATTGACTGTAATTGCCGCATGATGTCACCAGTTCAATGAGGCTGTTAAAAACCTGCAGATCAAGTGGATGAAATTAATGGAGATGAAATTAATTTAAGAGAGAAGAGACAATGGAGGGGGATGGGATGAGAGTTGGCAGGAAACAGAAAGCCTGTCTCAAGAGAGATTTGTGTAGAAAAATCAAAAACATTCTGTAAAACTTTGCTCCAGATGGACTTACATAACTGACGAGACACTGTAACTCCCCCGACTGTTGCATTCAACTTTCTAATATGGCTCAAATTCATAGTTTTGAAAAGCTACTGTGTAGGAGTAATTGGCACAGATAATGAGCTTTGCAGTTTACACAGTTGAGATGCGGATTACTGAATCAAAATTCAATATCACTTGTTAGCTAAGTGCATCGACATGACATGATGTTGAATTTGTCTGGTTGTGTTTGACTGCGGATGCCAGAAATAGATCAGTGATGGATGAGAGGATGGTAGCAGCTACTGCACCTTGTTGGTCTCTGCGCTGATGTGGCTCTGTGTGTCTTTGAGACGAGAGATGGAGCTGTTGCTGAGGCCACCCACCACCGCCATCAGTGTGTTGAAGTTCTGCAACTGCAGCAGCTTCTGTGGACAGAAAAGGAGGACATATTAGGAGTGAGGGTGAAAGAGGAGGCAGCTTGTGAATGTGTCGCTGCCAGAAAGGATTTTAAGCAGAGAGCGAGAGTGAGAGGGTGTTGTAGGTTAAAAAAGATTTATAAGGAGTCAGAAAGATGCAGGAAACAAAAATAAAAGCTTTAGCTAGCAAAGCCAGAGATTTTTTGAGTAGGTAGAGAAAGTCTGCAAAGTGTTCAGCATCCCACCATCTAATCAGTTTACCTGAGCAAGATATTACTGAATGTTCTAACCTGTCTGTGTCAAAGTTAACACTTTGTGAATGGCACTCTGCAGGGCTCCACGCTGCCCTTCTGCCTGCGTGGCATCTCTCTGAAAATCAATGGGTTCACAGCTGCGTGGGAGAGCTGCCAGAGGGGATCATTTGATTCAGCTCAAACACCCTTTGGAATCAATTGGCAAAGCAGTGTGGAAGGCAGCCCAGCATTTGCAGAGTAGGTTCATCTAAACTGCACGTGCATGTGGCCAGCAGCGTGGCCTGGGAAAGGTTTCATTGTCAACATGCCAGGTCTTTCCACTGGGTGTAGAATAAATACTGTGTGTATGATAGGGGCAGGAGATCGAGTTCATTCTCTTGTCAACCAACTGTTATTACACAGCCGACTGGCGATGTGTAGGCTATTTATGGCCACAGACACAAACACAAAAAACATACTGTGAAATGGATTGGAATTGAGCTTTTCAGTGTGGAACAAAGGGACAATTTTACATTTTAAATTATAGCACAAGTCCTTGCAGTCAAGAAAAAAAAATAATGACCATGAGTCAGTTCTGTTGTAATGCACTCCCAATAGGAAGCTGAAATGGGACACAACCAGTGTACCCTGAGGGAATCTCTGGGAAATGTCAAGTATGTCAAGGCTACCTTCTGTGCTGCCTCTGAATACATTTGAAATCAGCTTAAACAAATTTTTGTCCCTGCATGTGCTTGCACTGGGCTACATACCTGAATGCCAAAATATGAGGCATTTCAAATTGGGAAGAAATTAACAAAGGAATTTCCAGCAGGGATGGTCTGTTAGAGTGGGAAATATTGATTATCATTATGTGGACACAACTGTCTTTCAAACAAGTGGAATCGATTCTATAACAAGGTGAAGGTAGTAGACAGAGATGGAAGAAGCTATTAAGTACAATAGACATACAGTAATGTTCATGATGCTTATTGTGTCATGCTAACAAAACAGATAAAGTATTTAACCATTTACAACCCACTGATCTAAACACTTGTCAAACTGCCAGTACAGGAGATGCTGTCAATAGACCGTTGTTGGCTCTCTTGTTTTGTTTAGAAATTGTGTTACAACTCTATACGTGCGGTATCTATAAAAAATAAACTGAAAGATGCAAGAAGACTTTGGGCTGCTGCTGATGGAGATATTTGCAGAGGAGAATAAAGAAAGGTGAGGAGGTCATTCTCAGGCCATCTGCAGTTGAACTCTCAAAGTTGTTTGTTCCACACAACAATGCTGGTCAGAATCAGCATTGGTCTTCACCTCTACACTGTCATAGCTTCAGAGAACAGTGGAAAAAGTCAAGTGTTCAATATCAAGGAGGGTGAAGCGCTTAGGAGATTTCTGCTGATCTCTCCTGACAAGAACCCTGCTGAGGTGTTGGAGTGCTGGTGTATTCTGACAGTGTGAGGTGAAGAAACCTGCTGAGACCCTGCTAAATAAATTATGATGAACTGAAGTTTGTCTTGCAGATGAAGAGAAGGATAAATGAAACAAAAATTGGAGTAGACTGAGGCATTGCAACATTGTAACGAGGATGCATTCACAGAGCACTGCAGGCTATTAGGATGAAAATTCTTCATCTGCACTTTCTATGGTCGACTGAGCTTCCCTCGCACAGTGGAGAGGAGTGAATTGTCACATTGAGGGAGAACTCAGCCCTTCTGGCGGACCACAGCAAATGATAACATCAAGCTGAAATGGTATCAATTACAGTGAAGCCCAGGATGCAATTTAAAGGGATGTTTCTGTAATGAAAGGACGACAGTCTCCAGACATGTGGTCAGAGAACCGTACAAGGCAGTGAGCTGGCAGCTTTGTTTGGGAACTGGCAGGGAGAGACCAGATTAAGTTAAGATTAAGATTAGAGCCCTCTAGACCTGTAGATGACTAGAGATGATTTCAGTTGATGTATGTACAAATGAAGGGATGAAGGGATACATGGATAGATAACGAATATCGTTCTTTACTTGTTCACAATATACTTTGTGCTGCATTAGACAAGATGTTTGTTTAAATACACCGGTGGGAAATTTGTTTAAAAAATAACTGTCTCCTGAAGAGGAATGAGTGAGCACTCCATAAAGAGAAAGCTGGACTCCCCAGTGATGGCGAATCCTGCAGGGAGATTTTTTTCACTGTCTGCACCATCTGACACAACTTCTGGATAATGACTCAGAGTTCCCTAGAATAACTTTTAATGGTCCACATTGCCCAAAATGCACCATAGTTTGTTTGTTTCCCTGCCAAGTTTTGTTCTTCTCTGTACCTGATATATAATACGCAGCTGTGACTCATGCCACCTGCAGAAGATCCCTAGTGACTCCTCTATTGTGGGATGCATCATTGAAGTCTTTAAAGTCAACAGGAAGTGTATATATGTATAATGAATAAACCCTGTATCTCAATTTGCAACAAAGAGATCATTATCTTTTGGGAATTATTACATTTAATTGTCTAATTATGAAGACTTTGCTTAGCAAATTTAGATTTTCATTCTGTCAAATAGTTTTCCATGCTCCTCCATTGGTTGAGACCATTTCATAACCCCATAGGGCCATAAAAAACACTGGATAATGCCAAAAATGGATCATCATCCAGCTGAGGCAAGATAGATTTTTGTTCATTCCTGGGAGATGCAAGGTTCCCCTAACAGCAGCATTATCTTAAAGAGCTCTTAGTAGGCATCTTAACATGCTAATACTGCCAAAGCCTTTTTAAATTAAATTCACTTCTTCTTACTTTTTGTGCCACTTAATGGGAAATGATCGCTGCGTGTGTGCAAGTCATCAACACTCCACAGTGACTTTTCCCCTTTTCTCCACATTTAATCTATAATTCACTTTTTTATGACTTTCTCTGCTGTTTCTCTCTGCCCCCAGGCGATCATCTCCTATCAGTCTGCTTCTTCATGCACCCTAAACCCCACAACTACCCCCAACAACATTGCTCTGTCTTAGAAATCTTTGCAGTAAACAGCCTTAATGGGCTCAGCATACAGACCTGTGCCACTCTGATGAAGTGGGAGATGACGGTGGCTCTCTGCGGGGCAGTGGGCTTACTGAGCACCATAAGCTGGATCCACTGGGAGACGCTGTTGAAGAGCGTGATGAAACGCTCCAGAATGGGGTTATCCACTGTGCAGCCGTGCATCACAAAGCTGTGGTAGTCCTGAAACTAAAGGAAGGAAGGGGCGTGGACACATTTTATTTAATTTGTTACAAATGAAATTTCAACATACTTGCATAACTGTATTTTTATCAATCCAAAAAAATGGCAGTTTACTTTCAACACGACAGTTATATCACCAGAAAAGATATAAAGTTATGTATAATGTTTTAAATAAATCAATATAGCTAGACAAGCACTCATAGCAAACCATCATTTTATCATTAAAGGGGCACCAATTTTACACATCACGTTCAGTGTAATCATCATGAGTAGCATATGAAGCTGTATAATTTTTTCTGTGGCCTGTGTCACAAATTGGGGGTGTGGAGTTTGAAAAACATGGGCATATACCAGGTGTAAAGAAAGATGTTATTGAGTTGCTTTATGGGAAACGTAGGACCCAGTGTTGTGAAGGGCGGGACTTATATGCCTGACTAAAAGCTAGGATATCTCAGGCTCCGCATCTCCATTTTCTACCATCTTTTTTTAAACTTGTCTATTGTATGTCCCCCAGCTGGAGTGCCCATTTAAAGGTGCAGTGTGTAGAAGTTAGTGGCATCTAGCAGAACCGACTTGGCAGAAATGAAATATAATATTCATGAGTATGTTTTAATTAGTGTATAACCACCTGAAAATTAGAATCATTGTGTTTTTGTTACCTTAGAATGAGTCCTTTATATCTACATTTATAGCTATATAGGAAGCGAATCCTCTTCCACAGAGGCCGCAATGTTGTACTGCCATGTTTCTACAGTAGCCCAGAACGGACAAACCAAACACTGGATCTAGAGAGGGTCTTTCATAACCTCACCACTCGATGCCACTAAATCTTAAACACTGGTCCTATAAGGCAGAATGTTGTTTAAAAAAAGCAGCCAATAGACTGATTCACTGACTGATTAAACCTATCTTCAATCAGAAAAAAAAAACAGATTTGTTTTCACCTAGTCTCAATTCAGAATTCTATCATTATCGCACCAGGACCAGTCGGCTAGATGCTCTATATTTCTATTAAAGATGCTTCTTTTGTTTTATATTGAGCCAGATTCTGTTGAGATAAAGATATACTAAGACAACGCCAAGACAAATCACTACCATTGTCCCCATCTTTCCACAAACATATCACACTTGAATAAATTATCTATAAAAAATCGACCATTTAAATCACAAACCCAGTCATTGCCTTTGCTTCCCAAAATAACGTTCAAAGACCAAATGTTTCCAGACAACAAATATAATTACTGCCAGTAAAAGTCCATTTTAACCACTATTGCTTAGCAACAACAATGTGCCTCCAGCATGTAAACACTGAATTACTTAAGAATTCAAAGAATTGAGGAGCCATAAACATCACACAAGAGCTTCAACACCAGCTGCAGTCACACTGACCAGGATCTTGCAGAAGGATTTGTACTCCAGGTAGGTCAGGTGTTCTGCCAGCTCACAGGAGTCGAGGTGGTCAAATAGCAGAGACATCTTCCTCTTTTTGGACACGGATGGGACACGCTGAGTCACCTGCCGCTTCCATTTATATGACGGCCTGACAGGGATGATAAAGCAGAGAAAAGACTGAATATTTCATGAACAATTATCTCTCTCTTCTTGGGCCTTTTGGAACACCATCATAATACATTATGAGTATCAGCTTTATAGGCTCTCCTCAAGTTAGAGCTGCACTGACAGTGGTGCTGGATATCAAAGCAACATTATGCTGAAATATAGCATTACAGAACTTCCACGATAAAAGTCCTGTAAAACATTAAATATTAGAGGCAAACCACAACTATCCTACTAATATTCTGTTAATGTAACTTCCGCAGAAGAGACTTAATTTCTAGAAGGGCATTCCTGCATTTGCAAACGTTCAGCTACAGCAAATCACAAATCTGCTCCACAATGGTGTCTCCTTATGGACCACTAAAGGGAAGTTGAAGTCACACAGAAATGGCTTTTATGGGAAAAGGAGAAGTCACTGACCCTGCATAGCACAGCTCAGCAATGTCTGAGAACTGGCAATAAAAGGGCACGCTGACAAAAACACCCACAGACAAAGGCATTCATTCACACTGTAAACAACAAACACAGCGTTCAGCAGCCAATTCACTTACACACTCTCAATGTCAATGAGCTGACTCTGCCTCTCGTTGCCCTCGGTGGTCAAGAGGTCTTTAAAGTCTTTGATTTGATCCGCTAGCTCAGGGCTCAGATTGAACTCTGCTGGAAACTCTGAGATCCAGTACCTGGAAAGTAGAACAAAGGGATGAAAAGAGAGAAAGACGATGAACAGTGCAAGAATGCAAGGCAAGAATAGAGGAAAAATAGACTTATTTACATCTACACAGTAATGTGACTGTTGCCAACACTTAAGGTGATTCATTGATTTAGTTGTTAACATGATGTTATAAAGTCACATTTTGCCATATAACTGTTTCTGTATGACATGTAGTTACTGTCAATATTCAACTGGAAACCCCAAAACCCACAAATCAAGTAAATCAAATGAAATTATAGGGGTAGAAGTATGAATGACAGTTTATTACTTGACAAGATGGCAGATTCTTGT
Organism: Thunnus thynnus; assembly: GCF_963924715.1. Lineage (NCBI taxonomy): Eukaryota > Metazoa > Chordata > Actinopteri > Scombriformes > Scombridae > Thunnus > Thunnus thynnus. Next base: position 5,656,518 of record NC_089538.1, read on the forward strand.
TCGGTGCTCAGCAGTGCAGCTCTCCTCTTGAGATCTTATCCAAAAGTCAAGGTGCAACCTTGCTGGAACTGTTTTCTCCCCTTGAATCTAAGTAAGATTTGACAATTTTAAGAGAACCATTTAAAATGACTGTTGATAGTCAAGGTCCTTTCTCACCAGAAAGCCCTAAAATCTGACCTGATCTGACTCTGATAACATGACTCTGTCAATAGCATGAAAAGAAATCTTTAAGACAGACACAGAAAAACCAAAGGTGAAGGATACTTGAGCACAAGCTTCTTTGCCATGTCAATTGAAGGGATGTACCAAGGGTGCATCATGAGAAACATGCGGACCAAGGGAATATCCTTCAAAGTGCCTTTCTCATCTGAAACGGGGAGACAGGATGACAATCATCATTAGGAAACATGACCTTGCAATGTTCACCTGCTACCTGCTGTGTGTATCTATTCTGGTAGTCTGTGTGTGAGTCATTGCCTGATCTCCAACACTATACACTTCAACAGAAGACATTTTTTTAAATTTCACTTAATTTCCCCAAAACATATAAATGAATAAAGTTAAACATGAAATGGCTAAAATGACAAACCAAAGGCTTGGATGCATGCTTCCACCAGCTCGTCCACTGTGGCCGACTGCTCCGATAATACAGACTCCATCGTTTCCTCCTTCCTCTCTGTTGCTGTCCTCGTTTCCCTCTCTCTGGTTTGTGTCTCGTGCCTCTCACTAAGCACAAAAGAAGAAAAGAGGAAAGCAAAAGAGAGTGATTATGAGGCAGAGAGAGAGAGAGAAAATGAAATCTGCAGCCACTGTTGCTGCATGTTTGAAATAGTTGTGTGGTCAGTTATTTTGCATCCTCAGTGCGAGCGAGAGATAATAAGCGACTGATTACACAAGATTCAGGATTGGCATGATGACATGTTGATACTGTCTGTTGAATTTAATTAGTATATCTGTCTGCCAATATCATCCCTTGGCTGATATGCTGGTTTGACTTGACCCAAAAATTCAAGGTGTCAGTGTGCAAAACCTGCACTGAAACTTGTTCTACTTGAATTTAATTGGCGTGACTTTCATTGGAGAGTTTAAATGTCTTTTTGATGTGTAAAATGCTAAGACAGTTTTAAACCCTGCATTTTTTTTTATATTTGGTGAAATGTAGAGCTGAGGATTGTTTTGACTCCCTTACTTTGACACAGTAGTGTAAAAAGTTACACCCAAGTTATAACTTATAGGAAAAGAAGTTGACTTACTGGGAAATATCTGATGGAGTTATGCAATCAAGGAATATATAAACAGAAACTGAACTGACCAATGCTAACTTTCTGTGCAGTTTTTGGTCAGCACAGAAAAAACCCCTAAAATGTGATGTAAAAATCAGAGGTAGAATGTAACTGAGTACATTTAGTACTGCAATTGTACAATTATCAGGTATGTCTAACTTTCTTGAGTATTTCCATTTTATGCCTCTTCTTCATAGTTCTGTTTTATTACATTTCAGAGAGAAATGTTGTACTATTTACTCAACAACACTAGTTTGACAGTTACAGTTACTATTTACTTTGCTGATTAAGATTTTACAAACAAAACAAACGATGATGCTTTTCCATGAGTTTAACTACCCAACAACATATAAAAATAGTTAAATTAGCTCAAGGTGTATTTTTTACACATTATTGCTAATTTTACAGAAGTAACATCTGAATGCCTCTTACTGCACTTATGGAAATATTCAAATTTTAAAAATAAATACTGGCAGCAAGTTCAATTAAAACAATAGCATTGTCTGCATTGATTTTAAATTCTGTAACGACTGAACTCTAATTTACATTTGCACATCCATACTTGCTTGTGAACTTTCCAGCCCTTCTACAGGAATAGTTATATGTTGCACAGATGCAAATTTAGCATACCATTAAGGTCAGAATTCAATAGTGACAATAAAGCCTGCTTTGACCTCAATGTGGCTTGTTAAAAAACACTGATAGAAAGCCACAGGCCACAAGGACAGGAAACCACAACGTATTATCCACAACACAGACAGCACAATGAAAGCACATTAAACATTAAAATCATATCCGCATATCCTGGACATGTATGATGACATTTGGTTCAGTCTATCAGACTATTTTGTTTTTGAAAAAAAAAAGGGAACTGGGTCTTGGTGATTGAGGAGGTCCTTATAACAGGAAACCATGGCAACCACAGCTTAATGTCCAGTCACACTTTCACAACATATACACACACACAGTGTGCATGCGCAAAATACATGTTTTTACCTAAGTATGCTTTAAAAGTAAGAATAGCCTGAGGGAAACTATTTTTTGCTCTAATCATAGATAGTTTTTTTATGTCTGAAGAGGTCAAATACACTAATTATATCTTCTAAATAGGTTTGTGCTCAATCTGGTGGCAAAATAAGAGATGAAAGAAGCCACTGAACATTTCTGTCTTGCTGATAAGCGTGAAGGTAACTCTAAGGTTATGCTTGAGTGACAAAGTTAGGGCACACAATCCACAACAACACACCCTGCTACTGCATCTACTAATGGCTCTTCAATGGTGTGGTTCTGTTGAAAAAGAGTGTGATGAGTATGTGTATGTATCTATTGTGCCTGACACAATAAAGCCTTCCACTGCGCTGTCTCTGCTGCAGTGCGGTGGGCGGACACACTCAATTACAGGCTTCACGAACTGTCTCTGCCACACACACACACACACACACACACACACACACACACACACACACATACACATACATACACATACACATTTCTGCAGGGATGGAGGGAAAAGAAAGCATAGAAAAGGAGAAGGAAGTATAACCGTAAAGCATCAATCATCAGTCTTAACAGTCAGAATGAGTGAGTCACTATAATGATGAGTGAGAAAGCGTCAAAGTATGGAATAGTGACCTACAAATCTGTGCTGTTATGATGGATGTGGTCAGATCATGGAGAGATTAAGTGTAAAGAAAGGACAAACTGCTTGACCAGTCAGACCGATGTACTGTTGCTATCGATAGACATAAAAGTTCCTGAGACGGTTGTATAAGTTACCATAGGAAATAAGTCTGAGCTATAGGGCAGTGTTGCAAGAACAGTATGAAACCTCTTAGGAAAAAAAAACAAAAACAGAGACCCGTAGCATCTGACTCACAAAGAGCATTAAATTCTTAGTATAAAATTTCCCAGAACAGATACTATTGCTCACATCTCATGAATATAATAGGAAGGAATGTGGCCATGAAGAACATTACGGCCTCACAACAAGACTCATTATTAATGTTGAGCTGAAAATGAGCTGAGACGGTTTTCACTGTGACTAAATGAGGCATCTGTTTCATTTCTGCATTTTTACCTTTCAGTTCAGAACAGTCTGTCCTCAAGACGCGAATGAGCACATTAAACATTACTGCTTTCCTCATAGATGCAGTCACCTACTGTATCAATCCCTCAGAGGCCGTAAAGGCAGGGGTGTTTTTCAGTGCCACATGTGCAAGGGCTGAGCCTGCTTTTAACTGTGTAGTCTGGCACTGCAGCACAGGCTGTGCCCATCTTGATGATGATACTATCATGCCATTCAGTCGAATACACCATTCATCATCCCGCTGACAGGAGCTCTTTGTTGCGACCCAGAGAACAATTCTCTCTCTGCATCCAGGAGCATTCAGAACTGATTTATCCTTAACAAGCTCTCCCCCTTTGTCTTTCTTGCAACTCCTTATTTTCCCTGCAGTCTGATTTCTGACACTGTTTCTTTAGCCGTGAACCGGTAGATTGATTGTTAGGTAGGACAAACTATGAGAGCTTTGGTGTCATCCTTGGTTGCCAGGTGACAGCGATCCAGGGCCATCGATCAGGCAGATTAGGGGGCGGGATGGGGGAGCGCAGCGGGGATAAAGGGAAATTGACGGGTGCCTGGTCAGTCCTGGCCATGCACAATCTGCAGTGGTCTGCTGCTGGTTTAGTGGGCAGTGAAAATGTCACATCCTCTGGCTAGACACAGACAGACACCTTCCCACTGCTGTCCATCTCATTCTTACTATTACAGCCACAAAAACAACCTAAAAACAGTTCACCATTCTGCCTGTAACACATTCACACATTGCTCATTTGTTAAGAGTCACAAGCCAAAGAATTTCAGAACCACTGTATACTGCGTCTTTTACTTATGTACTTCGAACGTTATATATGCACGTATATATGCAAGAAACTGCATTAGATTAACCAGAGCTTGTCTGTGTTGTGAAAAGGCCTCAAATAATGATTACTTTCATATTCATTAGTCTGTTGATTTTTATGGTTAATCGATATAGTGTTGCAACTAATTAACATTTTCAATATTGATTCATGTGCCAAGTGATATCTTGATTAATCATTTGCTCTTTAAAATATCAGAAAATAGGGAAAGAAAATGGCAGTCACAGTTTCCTGGAGATGTTTGATATGCAATCACACATGACAAAGAAAATTAGCAAATCATCACATTTGAGAAGCTGAAACTTTAGAATGTTTGGGATTTTTGCTCTAAAAAATGACTTAAACAACTAATCGATCCTCAAAATAGCTGCTACTTAATTTTCTGTGGATCAATTAACCAAGTAATTGCTTCAGGCCTAAATCAATGAACCATTTAGTTGATGAAATGTTGAAAAACACTGAAAAATGCACATAACAGTTTCCTGTTAAGGTGCCAAGATCAAATTCTTTGTTATGTCTGACACAATGCTAAAAAATGATAACATACAAATAACATACAAATGTTCACATTGAGAAGCTGTAACCAGTAATAGTTTGGGATATAATTGTTATCAATTAATTTTCTGCTGATCAACAGTTTTTTTCAGCAAATCAATGCTGTTGATTGCTTGTTGTTTGCTTAGTTGTCCAAAACTGGCTGAGCAAGAGTGCACTTTTTCAGTTTTATGAGTAGTGGGAAAACATGACAGCACGCACATTCAGCACATTTACTGACATTTACTGGCATAAGCACAGAGCATCACATTCAAATGCACTTTGAATTTAATACTTACCTATAAGAGTTCTTAAATACCTGTCTAAAGTGGATATATGGCTTCTCTCCTGTGAGGTAAATTATTTGGTGGATACATGCCTTTTTCCTGTTTAAATCAAATCAGACCATGCTAAGTACTCCAGACCCCCTGGCCTGTTCGATGGTCACATCTGGCCCATGTATTTGAAACACAAGCTCTCACATTAGGGAGAAACAGACTAGCTCTATGAATCTCCAAAGCCTTTTCATGTCTTAAAATCGACACTAGCACTGAGCGATGATAAGTCACTGACAAATACACAGATAATGATATCCATCCTGCTATTGATATTCCAATAAGGGCTCATTTCCATGCTAGTAAATACACCGAGCTAATGCACAGTCCCCATACAGCCATTGATCTAGTTTTATACTTCCCCCCATTGGTATTTGGGTAAAACGAGTTTGATTGATGTTTTAATGGATAATGGCTGTGAACCAAAAGATGTGAATGCATTTATCCATTCTAATTAGCTGTTAGAAAGGCATTGAAAACACACACAAAGCACCTTCAGTCTGCCTTACACAAACATGTGAAGAGGTTCTATCTGCAGCGTTTTGATCCATGGTAGCATTGAAGCTCCAGTGATAGTATGACAGTCAGTGAGTCCATCCCATGGTCTACACTAACATTAATAATTAATTTCAACAGATATTCAATGGAATGCCATAAAATTCATGTTCCCCGAAGAATCTTTTCTAATGATTCCCTGACTTTTTACCCACCATGATGACATCTTTGGTTTGTTTTACACAATTCTGCTGTCCAAATTATTGCTTAATTTTTTATTGTTTACATGTGATATTGCACACATCTGTCCATGTCAATATTTGTATCAATATCTTAATATGTTTTGATTTAGTTAGTGGCCAATTTCTCACAGCACTGGTGTATTTGGAGCTTGTGTTTCTAAAATTGAGACCATGTTTATCTAAAGATAATATGAGGTTTCAACGGTCTGAGTCTTATCAAGTGGAGATCTTCCACAGTTGCAGTCTTCTTAAAAAAAAAAACTGTCTTTGTGTCTCAACGGACAGTGATTTCCTGTTCAGCTGCAGTGGAAGGATCAGACGTGGCCCGTGGCATAGGCGGTATAGGCGAATGCTAGGGACGCTGTCCATCCATGGCGCCTCGAATTAGGGAAGAAAAGAAAATTCAAACTTTTAAACTTTTACTATTTCTTACTAACACGATTTTAATACTATTATTTTGAAATATTACAAAAAAAGCCCAAAACAACATAACTACATAGCATAGCCTATTAAGTAGACTCTACTTCCTTTTTCCATCCCCTTTTGTAATTAAAAGTTGTAAGCCTTTACATTTTCATTATTGATTAGTCTTATATGTATAGCAAACAGCCTGCATCATGTGGGAGAAGTCCTCACTGAATACATGTTTTGTGCTTGAATGCTAGGTGTAGGGGAGACCGGGGACAATTGTAATAATTTTGGTTGTGATGTTATTACTCAAAAACCTCTTCAACTATTTGGAAACAATTTTTATGTAGGCAACTTGTATTTGTGTTCTACTTTTTTAACAATCATCAAATGTTTTTACAAGCAATGTTAGAGTCACAATATTGACTGAAACACCAGAAGTCAAACGTTACATCTGCCCCCATGTGCAGGGGCGATTGTAACAGCACACATAATACCTTCATATAAATATCACAACCACCACAATAAACCATAAACTCCAAAGAATATAGATAAAAAAATAAAGTTAAAACAATTTAATATCTATTGAACAATTTAATATCCATTAATTCCAGTTGAACTAAAACAGCATAATTAATCAGAATTATACAAATATAAAAACAATTTCTAATGAATAAGTAACAGAAACAGCATCATGCAAAAAACAGGGTTTCCCTTCATCAACATTTAGATATAGTTAGAGACATTGGTTTGTACTTTGGCAGGCAGAGAGGGATCATCACAGACCATGTGCATAATGAGTTTCATGGTTCTGACTCATTCTGATTGCTATTTGAAACGTTACGATTGCCCCCGGTCTACTCTTGCTGTTTGTGTTTAGAATATTATAGACTATAATGGAGCTTAGGTGCTATTATTGGCTGGGTTTCACCATCAGCAGATTTTTTATTCATGAATGTAACACCCAATGGTCACATATATTCCTCTTCTCTCTTCAGATTTTTGCATTTTTGCACCCCTGCAAATCCTGGCCCACCTTCTCCACCTCAGACAAGCCCAGCATCAAGTTCTTTAATACTGTTTTTATTTTATGGGTGTTTTTTTGTTTCTAAAATAAAAAGCTCAAAGACATGAAGCTATGCAGTTTTGGTGTGAGTGTATGAACACTGGTGGTGGAACTGGCTGTGATAAAAGGGGAGCCAGCTAAAATCCTGCCTAGGGCACCAAATCAGTCAAGACTGGCTCTGAGGAGAATAGTAACAAAAACAGTGAATTTCGCACTATGAATAGTAACTTTGAAAGATATCTACTTGATGGATGGCTGAAGTCTCATATTAGCTTCAGACAAACTTTTAAATACATTTTTGTAGGAAAGGAGGGCTGTGGATTTTGTCCCCCATTACGTACATTGAAAGTGCATTATGAGGGGATCTCTATATGGACAGTATGAACAGGAGGAATGATTACAGCAAGAAAAATATGTCAATGTTAATTTGGGCACCTGACTATTGTTTAGGACAGTCTTGAAAAATTGTGAACTTATCGTTTATAGTAATTCCATCTTTTTATCATCTGCTACAGCTAAAAGAAAAGAAAACCAAAACACTTTATTCAACAAATTCAACCCGGTGGCACACAGTGTTAAATGTAGTTTAAAGTCTGGTAGAAGCCAAAAAGCTATGAAAACAATTTTTAAATATTTTAAAAATATATTTCATAAAAGTAACATCTAAAATTATTATGGTATTAATTTTCATCTAGCAGATGGCAAATGAAGGGCCAGTAATCTTCATTTTGGTGCTTTGTCTTATCTTTCGGTTCTTGTGAGTACAAGAATGCACTACATACAAACACCACTTCTTCATGATATACACACACCACCCTAATCTATTTCCCAACACCCCCTAGTTTTTTTCAGGAAGTTGTAGCAAGGGTGTTGCATGATGGGTCAGATATAGTTCTCCAGAGGGGCCTACAGAGTGGCTGGTGGCAGGCTCTATTTACAGACTGCAGGGTACTGAGAGCAGGAAGGGAAACATTTCCTTTTCCCTGGACACGCAGAATGCCACATCGGTGGGGGGGCACCGGCTGCAAACTGAGATTAGCAGCTACAGTTGCTCCTTAGGGAGGGATGGAGGGGGTTGAGGCACAGGGAGGAGAGGAGCGAAGGGAGAGAAGGAGATAAAGAGAGAGACTGGGAGGCAGGAAGAGAGCATACTCTACCTCACTTCGGACCAGTCAAACATGAAAAGAGGTTGTTGGCTGAGGAGTGAGGGAGATCAAATAGGGAGGGATAGTAATGATGAAAAACACAATAAGAAGAAAAAACTGCAACTGGGATCTATCTCTGCTAATATGTATGTAAGAGAGGCATTCAGCCCTTTTTCAAAATCTTGAAATAACAAAAGGAACCGAGGGAGAAAAATATGTAGATTTCACAATGTCTTGGTGGGACATAGCAGCTGCCAGAGTGTAATGTTTTATTACGTCCTCCAAAACGAAAAAAAGTCATGCATCCTGTTCCACATCTGGCACAATCTCATATCTCATATCTCAATTTCTGTCTTCAAATGAAAAGTATAATGTGTGAGACAAAAAGGGCATTGCTACGGACCCAATGTGCCGTTAAAACATACAAGATACATTAACACATGTTAACACATGATCACAAAACACAACAATGTATCATTGTGTCAAACTGTTTTTACTGCTTTGTTTTGAGGCTTCCTGCTCGTACTTTTGTCCTTTACCAGATGTGAAAGTTTGCTTCATAACAAATACCGGAAGGGTGTATTTTTTTTTTTGTGTGTGTGTGTGTGAGTGTGTGACATGTGATGATTGCTTGAGTGTGTCCACACAATTTTAAAAATCTTGTTACAATCTAAAATGCAGTGGGTTTAAAGTGTAATGAGTACTCATAAGGCGTGTTTTTCTCACATTTCTTTAATCTCCTCCCCATTCGAGGTTTTTTCCTCTCTGTCGGTTAACTCCCTGACACACACATTACTTCCTTCTCAAACCTTGCAGTGTGATGAGTGAAAGATGAGGCCACATGGTGTATTGTGTAAAAGAGCAAACATGATACATCATCTTTTGCAATGGCACATTAGGATTCGCCCCTCACAGTGAACACCCGGACAATTCCTGCCAACTTTCTATTCATTTCAGGGCTTGCCTCGGTCAGAGTTCATTTTCTGCTTTTTCTGCAATGCTGAAGTCAGGAATCTCACTTCCTGTTGTTACTGAATGTTTCATCTCAGGTTAAGAAATTCCATCTACTGACATTATCTGAAATATTAGTCTTTGCCAGAATAACGCATTAACCAGATAGCAAATTTATGGAAAACATTATGATTTATGGAAAAAGTGGTTAATTGCTGGATGATTTCTACTTCCAAAAACTAAAGGTTTTAGGAGATAAGTTTATTCTCTTTCTTGCCTAGAGTTAGTTGAAAAGATCAATACCACTCTCACATTAGGATGGTTAGATTAGCTTAGTTTATTTTAGCAGATTTGTTACCTTTGAACCCTTGTTTCCACCCTTTATGCTTAAAGGTGCAGTGTGTAGAATTTTGGCAGCGGAACAGACTTGGCAGAAATGGAATATAATATTCATGAGTATGTTTTAATTAGTGTATAATCACCTGAAAATAAGAATCGCAATGATATGAATATTCTCATCTAACTCAACAAGAAAGTGATTAAGCGTATATCCAAAAGTTTTTCTTAAATATTTCATCTTGTGCTTCAGAATTGCAGCTAGTTAAAAATAATCATGAAAAGAAAGTCAATGAAAGATAACATAATCCACATTGAAAATCCATGCATTACATTTTCCAGAGCAGTTTCCGCTAGCAATTCCCAATGCAAATGTATGCCATTTTCATTGCCTGGAAGCACCAAAGGCCCACTGTCCATGCAGATAGAAGAGGGTAAGGCTGTGTAGCTGCAGGAAAACATGCACCCAAAAACAGCCTCTGGTTTGGCTTAGACAGCATGTGATGCTGAGTCCGTAAATTCAGGTTTTCTAAGAAATATCTGTGGTTTGCAGAAACTACAAAAACAGGACATCTAGAGACTGTGTTCCTTGCAGTGTTCAGCTGCTTTGTTTCCTCCTGCCTGTCAGAGTTGAGAGCTCAGAGCCATATGGTGGTTTGAAACAGCCTTTATTCTGAAACTAGTTTCATGTTATGTGTGAGTTTCACATTCGTCGCCTAGCAAACCAGGTTCATTACCTCAACAGTCTTTTCAACAGTGGTAGCTCTGGCTAGTTCCTGTTTATGTATTCCTCCCTAAAACAGCTAGCATCCCTGCGCAGACCACAAAACCCAGAATTTCCTGAAGTCATAATAAACCATTCATCATACACATTCAGATCAAGAGTATGAGAGATTATGGGTTGCAAGTATAAAAACAAGGTGGAGAAATGAATGCACTTTTTTGATTGCAGGTGCAGGATACCACAAGCGTTAAACTCAGTCATTTTTGGATCATAGATCCCTTTCTGAAAGTGAGGCACGCCTAACACCTGTAGCACAGAGTTACACCAGTCAACTGGAGCTTTAACTAATCACGATCATGCAATCACTACCGCCGCTAATTCACTGCCTCAAGTAACCACTAGCCAAGATACAACCACCAAGTCTGCACAGTGTGTTTTCGATCTATTCTCCCACCAGGCTCATCTACTACTGTGTTTCGCCTTGATTTAATTCCAGCCAAAGCTTGATTTATAGCTCTTCAGGTCCGACACTTTCCCTTTCCAGCTACCTTCCCCTCCCGTGTCTTCCTCTCTGCTGCGGCTGCCTTTCTCTTTTGCGTTCTAGCCATGCCTTTAAAGGTGAGGAGAGGAGAGTGCATTGACAATCTGAGATTTTACAGGGTCTGTGCCCTTTCATGGTGGGAGTTGAGGAGGTGACAGTGGAACAGAAACATCCCAGGAGGGACACAAAAGGAGATGGGATGACTGATTTTTCTGTACTAAACCATTTGGAAAAGCTGACTTTTGACAATTTTGAAATTTGTGAAAGTGTTTACTGCAGAATTAGACGTGACCCTTGCGCATACAGCAATGTCACATCTACTCACAATTAGATCCTTTATTTTTGGTGTTTTAGGATTTCTGTTGTCCTGCCAAGTTAGTGGGAGTCAAACAAAATCTAATTCCAGTTCTGCCTACGCTGCTTGCCTTTAAATTCCCCTCGCCTGTGTTTAAATTAGTTTAAAAAACACTCCTAACAAACTGTTCAGAAGAAGGCTTACAAATTCATATGGCCTAGGTGCTGTTATTTGAATGCCAATGTTGCCAGAGTTGAGATCAATCACTCCAATATACTTGGTGTGAATGCAACCTAGTGGGGAAAGTGAGAAAGGTTGATAAGGTAATTAGGTGAGTGTAGAACAGAGACTACAGAGGGATCACTTGTTTGCTACGTTATATCACATGGGCCATGGGTTACTTTGAGGCAAATGGAGATCAAAAAAAAAAAGCCAGCATCTGATACAATGGACTTTGGACTAATAGTTTTATTGATCTGTGCTTTGGTGACAGATCTGTCAGATTTGTCTGCAGATATGATTGCTGATGTTGATGGCTTGGATCATTTGCATTCTCTGAATCAGATGCTGATCTGGATGAATAAGTGCACACAAAGCAAGCTTGTGCAATATTCAAAATAGGAGCAGTTAATCAGCAACATGCTGCTCCAGCAAGTTCAGCCACACTGAAAAACACTGAAGTGACTTTTCTGCCTGACATGATGAGCTGTTGAACTACAGCTGCTAAGACTTTCAAATGTCCAGACAGGCAGCCAGCTGCAGCTTACAAGTCAAATCCCACTGCTCTGACAACAAAACATGTGTGGATAAGGCAGGGGTGAAGTCAGCAAAGATGCCGCAGAGCAAGTAATCAGCGGCCTCGACACTCAAAGATGCCTCCTAATCCCTGCTGCTCTGAGGGCGGCAGAGGAAAATCACCTTGAATCACTGCAGTCAGACAGCTGCAGCCTGTGTAAGAGAACAGGTAATGAGGGGCTGATTGAACGAAAATAAAGTGAGCGAGGTAAGTCTGACCTCTCACTTGTTTAATCCTGCAGGCAAGGCTGAATCACAATAAGCTGGGATGTGTTACCCACCAGTCACGGCAAATTCTCATTACCACACAGGTGTTCATCGGTTACTAGCAGGGCTGCTGGGTGGCTATGCAAGCTAAAAAGTCAAAAGTTAAAATTTAACTTGATTGTCAGCATCTCTCTATATCCTCCTCTACCCAGATGTGTTAAGCCATAACTTTGCGTGTCAACAGACTTTTGTTTACCATCATTCTCATGCCAGTCAAAGCAGGATGAACACTCTGCCGCTCCCTCAATCTATTTTAGGAATCTCCCATCATCCTCTGATGCTCCTCCCTGCTGAAGATGCACAGACCCCTTCATTCCATTTGTGATGGATTCAAATTATCATGAGGCAGGAATTCATTTACCATCAGTGCTGCTGCAGCTCTAAGGACCTGAGGATCATTTTATAGCTATTATGGTTTATTGTTGTCCATTAACTGCCATATAGAAAATGTATTCCTGCATTCATTGCCCTACAAAGCCACCAAGTCATATGGTAGTTTATGAGCTAAGCGCCATGAACCAGCCAAACCAACAATGAACTGTTGATGCCATCCTGATGTCTCAGCTCTGTAAATGGCACCAACATTGACACTGTTCAACAAGTACATTTGTTTTGACAGGTGTTTAAATGCAACTCAGGTCTTCTCCAAGCCAGAGTACAACAGCTGTGAGCACTTATTCCAACACAAAGTGCACACAGAACATTCTTGATTGATAAGTCAAATGAGTCAACATGGAAAATACTGTGACAGGCATTGCTATGGTTGATGGTGCAAGCAGACAAGTCCACGCGTGTGAGACCTTATACTATCCCCTTTTACAAGACATTGCGAACAACTTACTCATATACACGCATCATTATCTAAAATATGGAACTTGAACAGGCACGTAACATTTCGCCGCGGAAGATTTCCTCGAAAAAGTTAAGCGCCATCTGAAACCTGGCATGCGTAAAAATGTCCAAATGAGCTCAAGTGGCTTCAGTTTTAACACATTTCTTACCTTGTAGAGTTTGAAGGGTCCCATGCTCTGCGTGGAGAGGCTGCAGTGACAACAGTTGTGGAGTGAGCTCTAAGATGAAAAGCGTTACATCACCAGCTCCACCAAAGTGCCAACGCCAGGTCCTGCGGTGAGAAGCGCTAACGATCGAAACCCTCAAGAACTCATCAGAGGAGATACAGTTGGCTCCTTTGGAGTAAGAGCTGACGGGCCTCCGAATGGGCTATGCGGGTATTTTTACGGCTCATTAACCCTAAAAACGTCCTCCCTCTGGCGCACTCGGAAGCAAGTTATGGATGTGATGTGTTTGAGTGTAGCAAAAGCAGCGGAGCTCAGTCATCTGGTCGCAGCTGGAGCGCGTGCCAGCTCTCTGCTCACGTTCCAGCTGTTGAGCTTACAATCATACACTGCAGAGCCACAGTCCCGCCTATTGGTAGTATCACAGCAACACTAGTCTGTCCACATGCTTGTTGTGTACAAGCAGCGACGCACCATCACACACCATGACAATTCATCACACCGTTGGCTGCGAAGAGATATCAATGCGTCTCGTCAATTAAGATCAATTTCCGACAGTGAACTACACAGACGCATCCACGCGGGGCTTTAGTTCTGTGTTGCGTTCAAACCCCCCTCATAAACTTAAACAATTATAACGTTCTCTCGAGTGTACGTGTTGCTTTTGACCGGGTGACGCAGACGCTCTGTGCATTTCCAGAAAACAAGAGACAGACTACTGCAGAGGTATAATGAGGGATTTATTTATTAATAGACCTACGTTTAATAATAAATGTACACTACGCTACATGGTATGACGAGAAGGGGGAAAAGGTATTTCTAATTATGTAGGCTATATCATCAAAATTGTTAACACTAAATACGTATTTTTGTAAAAGACAGTGTGGCTTGCATACATTTCACCTGTTGCTATAAGCTTCAGTTCTGCCCCCTTCATTACGTCACCTGTTGCATTTAGGTCATGCAGGAATGAGTGAGTAAGAAAGTTTCAGTGTGTGTTATTGCAGAACATTTTGAGATTGGCGACCATAAAACAACTTTGGCTATATGATGAAATGTCATCTTATCAAGCTTGTCTGTATTTGTTTTCTAATATTTGACAACAGATTATTCTTCTCTGATATTAGGAAAGCACGGGCAGTTTGAGAAACAAAATCATGGATTACTAAATGTTCCTATGTAGTGGGTTGAAGTAAACAACACTTGGATCTGTACTGTTTTGCTCTATCATGAGAATACATGAAAGTGAAAATCCGTCAAATTACAGTTTTTCTTGTTGCTTGTCTTTCTTTTTTGCCTTAGGTATTTAGTATGTTTGATTGTGAGTGTCTCTGTCTGTGAAACTTTTTTGTCTCTTGGTTTGCATGAAGAATAGCATGAAACCTAAATGACAATATTCAATAAATAAGACCTGTATCTGCCCTTTGTATCACCTTATATAATGTAAAAGTGGTTGCTATAAAACCCCCTTTCCCTTCCTTAGTAAGAGATTCAGTACAGACCGGTGGTTCAATCTGACCTGCCTTGTTGTCTGTGGGTAGGCGTGCCAAAATGCTTTGAAATTGGAATCGCGATATTTCCGACTGCTTATGAAAGCAACATCTCACAGTCCTGCCCTACCAGGAAGACGCAGAGAACCTGGGGTTACGGTTAGTACTGTTGAATTAGTGTAGGCTATCTGTATTATAAAAACTGTGTTTCATATGTCGGACTTTCTAACAAAAGTGTTTATCTTGTAAGGTATTATTTAACTCAATTCATTATTCTAAAAGTGTCCTCAAATACAACAGTAACTTCCATAATGACTCTTGTTGATATCTATTCGATGACTGATTTTGCATTGTTATATTAATTACAGCACATTATGTGTTTGGTATATTTATAGATCTGTTATTTAAATAGCGTCCTATACAACGTCATCAATCACAACCACAATATTGTGCGTTTTTATGGTCAAGACTGACTTACGTACAGTAGGTCACTAATCTCAAATGTTAACAGACACATTATAAACCTCTTTTAAGACTATAAACCGAGTCTTCATTGCCTAACACATTGTTTCATGAGTAGGCCTATATTGGCATCAACAAAGTTGTACTGTCCATAAAATTATAGGAAATCACGTAGATTTTAATTGAAAAAATGAATTATTTGTTAATTTACTTGAGATTTGGGTGTGATTCATTTAATTGTTGAATTTTTCAGATGTTGAAATTTACAAACAGACCCTGATTGTGCAATCCTTTCTCAACATCAGTATGATCAGCCTTTGGGATTCCCCTTCTTGAATCACTATTGTAGGAAGAGGGGTGAAGAGGCCAAGAAAGGAGGAAATCCTTTCATCCCAGGCAACTACATCGGCATCTGTTTACCAGAATGGACAGTCAGGAGGTGGGGGATTTACTGGAGGACTGCCTCAGAGCAGCAAAAGCAGCTGAACACTCAACACAGTCCAATGAGGCAGAGAGGCTGAACTACTGCAGCTGCAGAGGTCAGACACAAGATGGTGCTATTGAGTCAATTTACATGTAGGCCTTGGCGAAACCATTCTATGGGAGAAACCTAGATTTGGATTTGGGTGAGGATCAGAGATTTGGTGGTGGAATTACTGTACGCTCACATAAGCTTCACACACATGCTTTGTGTTGAGAATGAGGGACAAAGCCATGCTTAACAAATGGTCAGTGAATCCATTTTCAGAGCGGAGTTGGCATGCATTTGAGGTGATTTGCTTTTATTGAGCAAGTGCTTTTCAGTGGGGCAAGCTGAAACAGTGTTCATCATAAATCTCCCCCCTAAACTCAGTATAACCCAGTAAATTTGCCTTCCCAATGTAGAAAGTTTTTCTGGTGTAGTTTAATCCAAATTATTCCCTCCTACAAAAAAGTTTAAAGTTAAGTTTTAAGTATTGTCCAGTTTATTCAGACTTGGGCCTTTGAGGTCCATTAATCTTTGTACACAGTTTTGCTAAATTTTAGAAATCCCACTTACTTACTCTTATTTCCTGTAGACCTGCTGTGTGCAGAGCTGGCGTCTCTCCTGCAGGAGGCCATGGAGATGAAGTGGCCTTTCGTGCCTGAGAAGTGGCAGTACAAGCAGTCAGTCAGTGCCAATGACAAGACCAACCTTAGTGACCTCATCAGCAAGCACCTACCTCAGCTACTGGTAATAATTACACAGCAAGTTTGTAGTTATAATTTCCTATGTGAGCATATTTTAGTGTCACTGAATTTAAAAATAATTTACAGGCACTTTCCCAGTACAAAATAAACATGTTTGTTGTGTTGCCAGGCTGTTCTGAAGGCATCCATCATGGCTCAGGATGCACACATGGCACTGGCGGTGGTCTTCTTAGTGGACCGATTCCTCTACTGGACAGACGAGTCCAGTCGGCTGCTGAAGATCACCAAGCTGCTCCACAGACGCCATCCTGACACCCCTGTGGCCCCTCAGCTGGTTATACGACAGGCCAGGGTCTACCTTAACTCTGGTACAGTGTGGTGGAGGGATGGGGTTGAGCATATGGGACTGCTTCTAAAAGGAAATGATAGTACTTTATTTTATTCTTAGTCTTATGGGAAGCCACTGGCACTGAACAAAAGTAAAAGGATGAGTAATACTTCATATATCATCCGAATCACTGTTTTGGGAAATCATAATGATCGATGCAAATTCATAACATGGAAATTACATGTGAAAAGCCTTTCATTACTTTTTCATTATAACACATTTACATTGCAGAGGTATTGATGATTGATTAGCTTATACAGAGTTGGATAAATGTGAACATAATCATCATCTTCCACACAGGCAAACTGCAGAAGGCAGAATACATACTGAGCAGTCTGATTAACAATAGTGGGGCAACAGGTAAGATCATTGCTATCTCAGTTGTCTTTAATGATCATTGTACTGTATAAACAGCAAAACCTTCTTTTAATTTACAGGTTGTTGGGTGTACCACTCTGAGAGTGACAGGGCTCTTGTGCAGGCTGTTAGTGTTCAAGTGCGTGGAATGATTTTGCAAAAGCTAGGTAAGATATTTTTTTCCTAAATGAAAAAATAGTTAATTCTACTGATGCCATCATACACTGATATTATGACTAATCTACTATCTTTGTGGGCTCTTTCAGGCTTGTGGCTGGAGGCTGCAGAGCTAATCTGGGCTTCTTTGGTTGGTTACTATGCACTACCTCAACCTGATAAAAAGGTAGCGCAGACACAACCACAATATTTTCCTCAGTGGCATCATGAGCTTGTAAACATGCATGGCCTAGTTTACATGCTGTTATAAATTTTTGCTCTACATATTTGTATATTTTATAGGGCATTGGAACTTCCCTTGGTATACTGGCCAACATATTGGTGTCTATGAATGATAAAGACTTCCATGCTTTCAAGTCTAATGCAGACAAAGATTGGGTAAGTCTAACTAATATAATGTTGCTTTGTATATTATTGGCTTTGTATAATTTCTTGTCCATTTGTATCTGATTGTTTGGAGCAGTCTTTACTTGGGGACAGGAGTCATCGTCTTCTTTCAGCGGCCGAGGCAGCTAAAATGGCAGTGGTGTACAGCCAGTACACTTCCCTCTATGTGTTGACCCATGTGGTAAGTTGTTCTATTTACCGGTCTCTGGCACCACTCACAGTGACCTGCAATAGACATGAATCAATAAAGTCACAGTTTCACAACAGAGACAAGTTTAGTTTATTTTTAATCCTTTATTTAATCAGGACAGACCTGTGTACAAAAATAAACGTACAGTTTAAACATAGACAGACGCACATGTAATTCACAGACGCACATTATACATTTTTCAAAATTAAGAAAAGCAATTACAAGTGTGACTACAAGTACATAAGTACAACCTTTTAAAATGTTCAAGTAAAATAAGAGAATGTGCCTTCATATTTTTGGGATTTCATTCCATTTGTACACAGCATAGTATTTGAAACCACTTTTTCCAAGTTCAGTGTGAACAAGACACACAGCTAATGTTAAAATGTCCTGAGATCTGATATTGAAGGGAATGTATTTCAATGTAACCAGAGAGCAGAGATAATTGGGCATTTTTGGAGTAAAGCCTTACGAATAAACAACATACAATGCTGCTCCCCTCTGTTTGTTAAGGAGGACCATCCCACCTTTTTATATAAGATGCAATGGTGAGTGAGAAATGTATCTCCTGTGATGAAGCACAGTACACTGTGATACATTGAGTCAAGAGGCTTTAAGGTGGAGGGAGAAGCGTGCTTATATACTATAATCTATTGCAGTTTTGTAGATTGTAGTTGCACAGTGGTCTTTCAACTAGCAGAACAGAAACATGATTTGTTTCTATACAAAAATCCAATTTTGACCCTCAGTTTGCTTGATAGGTGTTCCACATGAGTCTTAAAAGTAAGTCTGGTATCACTCTTAGATTTGTTAGGGTTTAAAGTGACCAGTTTACTGTACACCTCACCTTGGCTTACTGATATAAAAGAAAATTTATTGCCAGAGTGGAGTGAGAGTTTGGTGAAGAACCTGCAGATGGAGGGCCAGCACTAAAGGTAGTAGTAGTGAACTGTTTGTTAAACATATTGCCAGATGAAATGAAATCATGAATCACACATATTTAATTTGTTTGTTATGATTTGATTTTCAAAGCAGATTTAAGGGGGCAGTGAGGCAGGGGAATTATTTTCAAGGAAGTGATCATTTTCCAAAATTCACTTGCGTTACCAGAGGTATTTGCAAGCAAGGACAAGTAGAAGTCAGATTAGGCTTTTCTAAGTCTGAGAAAGTTATGTCATTGGTGCCTGAAATTCTGCCCGTCAGTTGGATGATTGGTAGTTTTGGCTGTCTTCCAAGCAGCGTCTCTGAAAATAAGAGCTTTGGAAATGTTTGGGGAGAACCAAGGATTAGAATGGTGTGAATGTTTTAAATTTTTATAAGTTACATGTTTATTAAGTATGTTGTTAAAAATTGTGTTAAAATTATTAAAAGCTAGGTCAGAGTCAGAAATGTTTTCAGTTTTTTCAAGATCAGAGTGACACAAATCATTAAAAAAAAAAATTGTTTGCTTGCTTTGCCTTTTCTTTACTATGGTGTTAGACCGGAGGTTT
This sequence comes from Thunnus thynnus, assembly GCF_963924715.1. Classification (NCBI taxonomy): domain Eukaryota; kingdom Metazoa; phylum Chordata; class Actinopteri; order Scombriformes; family Scombridae; genus Thunnus; species Thunnus thynnus. Next base: position 5,675,981 of record NC_089538.1, read on the forward strand.
CGAGTATTTGACTAATTGGGCAATGGTCACTGATGTCTTGAGCAAAAACTGCGCTAGTGAGGAACTTAAGTGGATTGTTTGTTAATATAAGACATATCAGGGTTGATTTAAAATTATTTGATTTGTTTGGTTGTGTAGGACTAGAAATTAACTGTAGATTAAGCTCTAAGCAAAGTTCTTGTAGTCTGGCGGAGTCTTTTGAAAGCCAATCTAAATTCAAATCACCCAAAATACCTCAGAATTAACATGGGATGATATTAATTTGGCCATTTCTTTGAGGGCCTCACAATTTGTGAATTGGGGATGATAGATTCAAATAACTGTAAAAAAGTCACTACCTCCAGGGCAGATGTCCAACAATACATTCAAAACTCTTTGATAGTGTGACAGTAGCAACAGTTAGGTAGCTAATGAGAGAACAGATCCAACTGAAATATCTTGTGAAGGTACAGCTTTCATTCTTTGTCAGCCTCTCTCTGATAGACTCCTCTTTCTCTCCAGGCAACTCAAGGAACCTGCTTTTTATCATACAGTTTCTCCTTGGAGTGTCCTTCCACTGAAAGGCAGTCATTCCTCCTGCAGGCCAGAGAGGCATTTGCAATCGGTCTACTCACCAAAGCAGAGGGCGAGCTTGTCACCAGCAGGCAGGAGCTTCACACCTTCCTCAAGGCTGCATATTCTCTCGCTGTCACTCACAAATGGCTTGGCACTCCTTCAGAGGTTGTGGTGCAGGCAACACAAGCTTGCCAAAAAGCTTTATCGCACTTTTATGATTACTGCCATGCAGATACCCAAGACAAAGATAGCCTTTGTGCTGAAATCCTGCGTCTGATTGCCCATGTCAAGCTTCTGTTGCGAGTGGAGCCATTCCTTAATTCAGACAAGGGATCTTATATCCCTGACAGCTACAGAAACATCAGAGACAGATCGGCTAATTTCACTTTAGAAGGTTTCTCAAAGGTGATGCAGAGATTTCAGAAGTATCATGCATCACTGTGTGAGACCACCAACACACACTGTAAGGGGGCTAAAGAGGAAATAGATGGACCAAGGCTATGTATAACTGCACTGGGGACGACCATTGGTACACTCAACACTGACTGCAGCACTGAAGCCTGCAAAGTGTCAAAGGATGCACCCAAAGGAAAGGAGCCACAACAGAGAGTTTCAAATTCAACTGCTTTGAATCCACCTCAAAAGTCTGATCTGTGCAGCACTCTTGGAAGCACAGATAACCTTGGCTCTTCATGGCAGAACTTCTCCTTGAATAGTTCAGGGTCTCCTCGGCCCAGCAGCAGCGGCTACACAGGGAGCATCGCCATTGTAGCGTATGGGAGCAATCTGAGCTGTCCGACCACTGAGGTTGATGATGACAAGTCAGACAGCATGCTAGAATTTACTGATAAAAACCAGAAGCGAGATTTACAAGGTTGTACCTCTAGTGTCACTTCCTGTACAGTCCTGAGACCTGCAGTACTTGCCACTTCCTCCTCTAATGCAAGCAGTGATTTAGACAAGTTTGAAGTGCTAGAAGCTGCAATAGAGACACTGGGTAGTGAGGATGATTGGATGACTGATAGTGTTGGTGTGTCACTGAAACCTTCAGTAGCTGAAGGAGCAGCACAATCCTTATCCAAACTTACTCTCAGAACATCCTCCAGCTCTCTCAGTGACAGTTTCAGTTCTGAGTCATCGTGGGAGAAAATCTCAGTTGACCTTAACTCTCCCACAAACAGAAAACCTCAGGCAACTGGCTTCGCAAAAGCAGGAACTGGCCAAAGGAGCAAGTCAACAGAGTCAGATGGGAGCTTCTTTCTCATGGAAACACTTGATTCTGAAACCAGTGATACAGGTCCCACGCACACAAACCACTCATCCAAGCCTCAACCTCTGGAGAGCCTTAATGTGAACACTCAGAATGACTCTGTTACTGAAAAACCACCTACCAACAACTCTTTAACAACCCCACACTCAAACATTGCTCAATTCCCAGAACAGTGTGCCTCCACTGAAACCTCCACAGAGAGCTCAATCGAGATGCTGGAGATGAATCCAAGTGGACACCCGTGCAATGAGGTCACTTGTACAGAAGAAGTGAATGTCCTTCAGAGGAAGAACCCTTTGTGCTACAGCTGCTGTAAGCACAGCACTGTCGGTGATGTTGCTCCTGAGAGAGAGTATTTCTTGTCACAGCAGGATTACCACAGCTTCCTGGCAGGAGTTTGCCATGAATGTCTGCTGAAGAGATTGCACAGTGAGAAGACACAGTTCAAACTCAAGAAACACAGAATGGCCTATAGTAAGTTTGAATTCCCATGGTTGTTGAAATTTGTCTTCAAAGTCAATACATGTTTTTAGCCACACTAGCAATGTAGCTCTAGGGATGGTAATGTTGGTCGGTTGGTCCATCACTGGTCCAGACTGAAATATTTCAACAACTACTGGATGGATTGCTATTATATATTGTAAACACATTCATGGATGGATGAGGATGAAGCCTACTGACTATGTTGATCCCCTGATTTTTCCTCTAGCACCAAATCAGGTCAAAATTTTAAGTTTCCCAATAATTTAATTTATGACCAAATACCTACAAAACTATTGGCATTGCTGTTTAGTGCTAGTTAGCAAATGTTAACACTCTATGTTCAACATGCTAGATGGTGACAATGGTAAACATTATACCCACCTCATAGAGCCAGTAGTGTAGCTGTACACCCTGAGTCTTGCTGTTCCTCTGGCTCAATTTTTTCTGGACAGAGCAGATTCATTGTACCTGTCTGCTAATTTCTGACCGTCATCTCTGCTAGGTGCCCTTCATTTAAAGTTCTCCAAAGCCACAGGCCTGTGGACAGCCAGGGAGACCTGTGTTTACATCGGAGAGCCAATGGGGCTGCAGGGCAAGCAGAGGGCTGCCATATGGGTGCAGTTTTTACACCAGGAGGAGAGGTTAAGCAGGTACACAGCTACACATACAAGGCACACTCTAACCTGAACATGATAACTTTATGTCTGACTTTGTGTGTATATCTATATCCCTAGTTATGTGGGAAAAGATTACTTGAAGCCAAAGCAGATCCAATTTCACCTGAAAGACGTGGAAAGACAGATGACAGCCCAGTACTATGTGACTGAATTCAATAAGAGCCTCTACGACAAGGAAGTCATGGCTCAGATCTTCTTCATCCCCTCTGAAGCATTATTGGTGAATCACATGCCAAACATAAAAACATAAAAGTTTCCTTCATTTGGAGAGAGCAGAAATGGGAGATGTTAAAATTAAAATTACTTAACTCATAAAGACTACTTTAATAGGACCCCTTCAGAGACTTCAGAGACAGCAGAGTGCAGGATTGCCTGCAGCGGCCTTGGAGCAGCTTTAGTTCAGATTCAAATTTAATACCACAGTACACCCTCCAGCTGTCAGTTCACAGCTGAAAACTGTCTACTGTCTTGTGACAGTACTAGAGCCAACATCCTGTTGGTTATTAGCCTAGATTGTACTAGGAGCTGTTAAAAAGGGAACATGTGAAATTACAATACAAATAATAGCTTAGCGGTATATATTCTCCTAATCATCTCTGCTCTCCCCTTAATGAATTAGACAAAAAAGAACTTGCTATGCAAGCTATGAATTTAATTAAATTTACCATTCAGCCTAGATAACACACCTGAAGATAAACACCATATAGTTTAACTGCATGTACTATAGTTTATTTTAAGCACTGACAGATTACTTGCTACCACCACATTTAATCATCTGTAGAGACATAATAAAGTCAGTGGATTACAGAAGAAAATTAGACTACACAAATACACATAACTCTAGTGTTGCAGCAATATTAATGAGTTATGTATGAGTACAGGATTTAAATATTTCCTAATTCCCATCTTGTTTTCTGTACCTGTGAATAGATTATGAATGGGAATGAGATAGTGGGATGTGTAACTGTTGAGCCCTTCATGCTTGGAGACTTTGTCAAACTGACCAACAACACTGGAAAGAAGGACAAGAGTTTCCAGGCCACAGAATATGGTCTTGCCTTTGGACACTTCACCTACTTGTTCTCTGACTGCCAGGAAGTTGTTGTAGACCTGCAAGGTGCGTGTGTATAACTGATCACTATAACCACCACAGACCTATGGTGCATTCTTGTCATTTAGGGAAGGTGGCACTCCTTTCTACCTGAAAGTATATATCTATATGAGTTTGTTCATAGGTGTGAGCATCATTTTCCTTTTCTCCACAGGGTGGGTGACAGCCAATGGCAAAGGGCTGACCTACCTCACTGACCCCCAGATCCACTCCACCAAGATCCCCAAAGGCCCCTCCAACTTTGCTGACAGGGGCATCAGGTACTTCCTGGAAGAGCAACATGGACCGGAGTGCAATGGCATTTGCCAGCTGCTTAAACTATGTCCAGTGGTCTGACAGCCACATGTTCTTCCTCAGAAAAAGTTGCTGTGTTGAGTGTCTTGATATGTGTGTGTTTGTGTTCCCAAATCTTAGAGCCTTTGATACAAGGGTTTACATATTTAGGCTTAAATGTACTTTTGTTTTGTTAGAATCAATGTACTGTATTTCATAATAATATTAACTCACTGATTTAAATTGGAAATATTTATTGTATCATATTATTATTATTGTTGTTGATTTTTTTCAGATACCTAATCTTAGAAGACTTAGAAACAAAACATAGCAGTATAATTTTGTTCTTTGGTTTAATAGTCATAGGGGTCGTTTTGTGTGGTTTTACATTTTGAAGCTGTAAAATGTGAAAGTTTTCTCAACTGGATTATCTTTTCTGCTCAATACTGGTGTTTACAAATCGGTGTGCGATTTATGCAGACAGTTGAATTTCATTTAAGAGAATTATGAATGTAGATTAACTAAATTCTATCTGTGGTGCTAAATATTTAAACTTATGTGCTATTTAAATTATCATATCCGATGGTTGTGGGTAGAGAGGTTATAGACAGGTGATTTGTAACACAAGCTAAATTGTATTTCTGTTTGAGTAGTTACTCTCCACTGCATTGTATAATGTAAAATACTTGTGTTATTTTGTTACTGACATGTTTGACATTTGTTCTCAGTGTCTCCACATGGCTGGATTGTTGTCTAACTGGATCGTCAGTGTAGGAATCACCTGACAGATTGACAAATGATGTGTTTCCATCAGCAGCATTGTTTAGATTAGTCTTTTCATTGCTGCTGTTAACACCCACATATTCAACTTATACAAATAAATGTTTCCACTAATTATTACTTCAATAACTAACAGAGAAGTAACCTTGTACACATGCCAACATTGGTAATATAAAAAAGTGTATAAAATGTAAACAGGTTGCAAATGAATAAGATAAAGCCTTTTTTATTCAAGAAATTGTATTTTTGGATTAATTTGGTGCATCACACAATAGCAAAGACACTGTAAGACACTGTTGTGTCACTCTCTTTCTGTGTGCATGTGTAGTCTGTCCTCTTTCCAGGTCTCCATGGTGATGGAGGTCACATGGCTCAGGTCCTGCTCCGTTTGGTGGCACCTGGAAACTGCTCAGCGTCCTCTTGATCACATTCTTCATAAATCCATTATAGTTTTGTCATCTTGTTTGTCCATGCTGCATTTGTGTAATTTGTGTTCTATTCTGTACACCCAACATCTATTGACTGTCTGTCCTGGGAGAGGGATCCCTCCTCTGTTGCTCTTCCTGAGGTGTCTTCCATTTTTTCCCCATTAAAGGGTTAAGGTAAAACTCCCTAAAAAAGGATTTTTTAGGGAGTTTTACCTCACTTGAATGGAAGGTCTAAGGACAGAGGATGTTGTATTGCTGTACAGATTGTAGGCAAATTTGTGATTTGTGATATTGGGCTATACAAATAAAATTGACTTCACTTGACAATTGATTTTGAAAACATTCCTAGATTAATGTAATCTGTGTTTTACTTAATTACTGATGATAAAGGACAGTAATCATACAGTAGACTTATTGAAAAATGATTATGTCCTTGTTATTTACAAAACTGGCTGGGGTGTGTTACCTCAAAATTTACTGTACAAGTCAATTGCAATATTTGAAGCTTAGCTTAGTTTTGCACAGTGTTGAAATATAAAATATTGAATCACAGGAATTAAGAAACCCTGTTATTGTGAATGTATAGCATAATACTGTTATTAAATAAACCATGCTGAACATATCAAAACCAGCAAGGCAAGAAGATTTGCATGACGTTCTGGTATTCCAGTCAGGTGTCAGCAGTGTCACACCTTGAAATCATATGACAGTGATGTCACTAAAAGCACCCATGAGCCTCCACTTCATTCTACCAAAATCCAGTCCTGGCTTTACTAGCCACCTCCTTTTGTGAACACAAACAACATTCTTTACCCCTGACCCACTGTGCACGGGTCTTACAGCCACTCATCTATATGCACTTCATTAAAAATGTGAAAAACTGAACTTTCCTGAGCATGGGAGGTAATGTATTCTTTTGTGTATTCATTTCTAGCACAGTTAAATATACTGCATCATGTATTTTAGGTTAATATGTTTTAGGGTTGGTTGTAAAACTTGTATGGATACAATATTTCTTTACATATACACACAATCTGCTGTACAATTAGCTCCTCCATTAAATATTAACCAGTTATACAGTGCACACAAAGTGGAGCAGGTGTAATTTGTAGGAAGATATATTGACTTTTATGCCCTTTCAGCTTGATGTGAGCCTGATAACACGTATGACGTCATTGTTTTTCATAAGGCTGATGGGGTTTAACATAACCTGGCAGCAGGACTTTCTCCTGGAGCCTAGTAACAGTGTTTATAAAGAAGTGACTTCCCTCTCACACACCAGACTGTTTGGAGCTCCCAGAGAACTGCAACGTGGGATCCTTAAATATGAGACTCTTAGTGGTTTTAATGTGCTTACTGGCAGGCTGCCTGGCCCAGAAGCCTCATCCATGCAGTAAGTAAAATAACAGCTATATGAGGAAAATCATTTGAAGTTTAATTGTTATTGTCCTAATTTCATGCTTTCTCAATTCTCAAGGATAATTATATTAACAATGTTTTCCATTTGCTGCCTTGCACAGTGATCAGGTTTGCTATTTAAAGCTAATTTACTCTGCCAAATGTGTACTTTTGTGAAATAATACAGTGTAATCATTTTACATATCTTCTTCCATATCACAGGAAGTCCTCCTCTTCTGAGTGGAGCCCTCACTGTGGTGAGTGTGAGCATGAAAGCAGGAACAGAGCATAATGACTAAGCACAATTACAATATGTGTAAAGGGAAGATATAAGCTAACTCACATCATCTTTGTCCAGTCCACACAGAATGAAAAGCTGTGGGCTTATGCGCAGTACCTGTATGATGCACTGGGACAACGAGTACGACTCAGGGAACTGGGGACTTACCAGAATAAGTCATTTACTCAAGACGTTCTTCTGCTCTTTAGAGAGGTGACCAAAGCAATGACATGGGCATACCTAATATTGATTTTAGTGTGCAGTCCCTCCTAACCAATGCTGGAAAGTACAAGCAAATTATAGATGCACAGATATCTGCTTCAGATTAATTATTCCTACAGAAGTTTATACTCAATTTATATAGAATTTCTAATATTTTAATGAAAAGACGAGTATAAATATGAACTCTGATTCAGATTTTTTGTCTTTGATTTCAAGGGTTGTTTCCAGCATAGGCTTCTCACTCCTCACAATGAGACAACATTTAAGATGTACACCAGGAGTAACAGATATAATGGAGCAATAGTTACAGTTGCCTTTGCTGACTTAGCTGAGGGGATGAGAATTTTCTTTTCTTTGACTCCAAATCTGCCTGCTCAAAAATGATAGGATTACATATTTTATGTGGACCTAGCAAACAATGTGTATGAGGTGTGGTCCTTTTGTTATCACATCAACAAAACCATACTTTTTGTGGGGGATGAAATTCCCAATAACTGCATTTATCTGACTGTGTTGGACAAAATATATAATGTATATTCAGGTGCAAGTAGTTAGATGAATGCACAGATATAAATGCTTAGATAGGCATGTAACATGACAACAGATGTTGAAGTAATTTTAATATTTAATTTCCACTTTTTTCTACAGTTATTGTACAGTGTTTTTAAAAAAGCATTTAAAAAGCACTTTTTCTGCAAGTTATGTTGTCTTGCATATGTTTACATGCTGAAAGACACCCTGAATATATAAAATTTGGATTTGGCCTATACACAGTGCGAATTGTGAATTGTTATTATCATATTTAAGTGTAAAAGTTCGATGCAAAAATTAATCAATCTATTAACACTAGTTATCTTCATCCCATGACTTTCTGTCCATCAGGGTACCATGTATGACATTTTCGAGAATAACCACACATGCAGCAAAAGGCCTCTGAAGGGAGTCTTCCATCCTATGGCCATCCCAAAAGATGCATCTCTATTGGGCCAGGCTATTCTGGGCAGCTCGTCTGGACCCGGACAAGGACTCCTGGTCAACACGTGGACAGGAGATCTGCACGGCGAAACAGGTGAGAGACCATGTAATGGTAGAGTAGATAAAGAGTATCTTATCTGTCTCCACCCCACTTTATGAACATGTTCACTTTCACCTTTGACCCTCCAGGAAAGTACATGAGCACAGTCACTGAATTTGGATGCATTCCTGTCAGCACTATGTACCACACCGTCCAGTTTGGATGGATGATGACAAGGTAAGCTCTCATTAAGACAGAACAGTACAGTATATATTTCATAATTTAGCTTTACAAACCATTCAACCATCAAATTTGTGCACATGTTGTTGCGCTACAAAAAAGTTCCAAGAAACCAGAAAATCTAAAATAATTGCATGTGGCCAAGTCATTGTTATATCACTGTCTTTCTGCTCAATAGCTTCTTCAACAACGTCATTGGGATTTCGGACCCCGGTCAGCTCAACCCTCCAGACTTCTGCCTGGACACAGAGATGAAGGCTGATGAGGAGCCAGTAGACTTCTTCCACTTGTTCCGTAACAAGCATTGAGGACTTTCTTTAACTGTCTCTAATTTGAGATTTTTGAGTGGTGCTACTAAATCACAGCTTTGGTATTTAGCATACATCTCACTTGCTCCTGCTACAAACATGTAACTTAAAGCATCTTGGGTTGAAATTCAGCAGAATTTTACATAGACACATACTGTAATATGTCTTACTTAAACCTATAGCAGCACTGATGAATATTTTTATATTGGCAATGGTTTAAATGACTATGTGTAATGTGGAAGAGATCGCTCAGAATGATGAACTCAAGGATTATCACTCGATTCTGCAGTTCTCTGCAGTTTCCTTCAGCTCTACAGAGCGTCTTTTAGCATCTTAAAGTGCATTGGTTCATTTTTGTGGCCTCCAGTTGTTACTCGCTCTCTGCTACATGTGTTGATAGATAATTCTTTGCTTTCACCTTTATAAAGTGATAATATGTCAAGGTTGTTTTTTCAGGTTGCTCTACTGAAAATAAAGTCAATGCAGTTTTAAATAAATGAATGTTGGGTGACTTTTTTTCAGGTTATATTAGCTCAAATGCAAAATAATAATGAAACTACAAAACCCCTTTATTTCATTTCATAGAAGAGGAGCTCAAATTATCATTGTGCTGCTGTGCACACAAGCACCCCCAAGGAATTTGAGAGTTCACAGATATTAAACCTTTCATAATATTGATTGCGAACTGTCTATCAACAAAAGACACATTAGTTAATATGGCATTATCATTTAATGATTTTTCGAACAAACAAAAGTCGATTTTTAATCATACAAAACCTGGTTAAAAAATAATCTTTTCGATGAATAATGATTTTCTTATGTGATACTGTACAAAGATTTTGGTGCAGCAAACCTTTAAACAAAAGGACAGACACAGCAAGAGGAGTCCTGAGCAACAAGTCATATTTTATGGATATGGGGTTGATCTCTGGTCACGAGACTAAGTGAAAGAAGTGAAGAAGGGCAGCTTCTGCACTATATCCCCACAATCATCATCACAAAAATCTTCATTTTATTTCCTCATCCTTTATGTCCAACAACACGATTGCACAACATATAAATCTGTTCTTTTTTCTTTCCTTTTGGTGCTGTTCACTTCATATTCTCCTCCCTCCATATGTAATTAAGTAAATCACCTATTGTTATTTAGATTCAAACAATGGTAGCATAACAAATGACCAGTCTATCATGCTGGCTTTGATCAGCAAACAATTTAATGATGTTTTTTCATTGTGTAGGTTTTTGGACACCAATTTTCTATTACTGTAGTGTACCTTTGAAAGAATGAAGTAATGTAAAAAGCATTAAAGCCTCACAAGGTAGCTAGGGTAACTTGTACATGACAATTACATTATTAAACATTATTTGAACTGAACGGGAAGAAAATGAGAGGAAACTACTGACCTGTGTAAAAAAAAATCTGGTAGAGATAAAAGGACGAATCAAAGAAAACCTGGCAGCGGATGCAGACTGGGAGCCTCACCAGCTTATTTTTAAGGAAGTGAGCACTCATAAGCAGAAGAATGTTTGTTTCTCTGTGCAGAAGAAAGTGTATCCGCCATCAGAAAGCATGAAAGTCCTTGTTCTGTTTGTGTGCCTGTCAGTGGGCTGCCTCGCTCAGAGACCACAACCATGCAGTAAGTACAACACAGATGTTCAAGTTTTTTCAGCAGGATGCCTCCAATCCCAGCAGTTCACTTGCTACAGTATGAATACTGATGGTGCTGATCTGTTTTTGTTTCAGCAGTATGAGGAGTATATAGTGACTAATTTACCAGTTTAGCACAGATGTGATATAACTTTATTTAGATTAATCCCACTTTTTAACATTTTGACAGGATCCCCACCACTGCTGACTGGTAGCCTTTCTGTGGTATGTCTTAAACGTTTTAAATAAGTAATTATGCTACTGTGTAAACTGAATTCTCTGACTGATTACATTTGAAAGGTTTCATTCACCATTGATAATTTACTCAATTATTGTTGTTCAAAATAGTCTAATTTGGACTAATATGGTCACAAAACTCAAAAAATGATTGTCAGTAAAAAAATGTTGTCCCTCTTAAAGTCTACTCAAAGTGAGAAGCTGACAGCCTACGCCAAGTACAGCTATGATGCACTGGGAAAGCGCTTCCGCATCAGAGAGTTTGGATCTTATAAAAATCAGACCTTCCGTTTTGATGCACTGCTACTCTTCAATCTGGTAATGAAAACAAAGCAATGATATCTGCATTAAGAAATGTCATATACAACATAAATTAATTGAATTGTATAATGCCATTGTGTCCTGCAGGGTGTTATGTATAAGATCAACTACAGGAGACACACGTGTCACAAGAAGCCACTGAGTGTAGACTTCCACCCACTGGCGATACCACAGGATGCTTCCCTGCTTGGCCAGGTTGTATTGGGCAGCTCCTCTGGCCCAGGGCAGGGTATCCTGGTCAACACCTGGGCGGGGGATCTCCAGATGAAGAATGGAACAGGTAAGAGGAAACTAGACTAGGAGATATTAAGACAGAAAAACTGCACAAAGTCATGTGGTGTATGGTAGCACATGACTTTCCCTGATTCATCAATCTAATCGCTGCCCTTGTTTTTATGCTCATGAACCTGCTTGTCTGGTTGTGCTGCTTCAACTTCCTCGTGATCCACTTCTGTTTTCAGCAGCCAAGTACATGAGCACTGTCACTGAGTTTGGATGTATTCCTGTCAGCACTCTGTTTCATACCAACAAAAGTGGATGGGTGGTGACCAGGTTAGTGCATACACAACAAAAAATCTATCTAATCCATCTAGTGTTCACAGAGTACTCAAATATATTCAGGACCAGTATCTAAATCCGTAGGAGTTGAAAGACAGAATGACAGACACAGTAAGCAACTGGAGCCAGAGGGTACCTTCAACTTCAAATATATTAAAGACTTCTGTAGAAAACAAAAAAAATAAGTTTCCTCTCTAAACCGACATTCTAGTGTTAATTAACCAATGGATACCATAATTAAAGCATTGAGTGTAACAATGAACTGTGAACAGTGCTTCACAGTTTGAACACATAACCTAAATCCCATGAAACTGTTTACTTAACACATTTCACTTGCAATGGAAGAAAATATCTCTGAAGTGTAACAGAGTTCAGGATTCCTTTAGTCCATTCATTTAAGTTCAACTTTGTTCATTTGTTGTGCTCGGTGGTCTCCTCCTTGGGGCAAAAAGTGATCTTGGTCCAACCAGGGAATCTCAAAACCTAGCCTGTGTAAAAACAAGGCTTTTACTATATTGAGTCATGAAATTCCAATCCTCTATGGCCATAATGAATATCACATCAAAATTCTCAAAATGCTACTGGAACACAGTAGTGATTAAACCCATGAATTATTTTTAACTGTACAGCATTTCCTTGTATGGAATATTTAATCCCTTTTAACACCAGTCATGAATTATTTTTAGCTTTTTAACTATGAATTATGATTATTAAACCTTCTAACCATGAAATTGTGTGTTTCTCTTTGACATTAAATTGTGAACTGAATAACAGCACAACACCATATATCTTGTTTACCTAAGTGCATATTCAGTAGTCCTCTTAAACATACTACATACTACTCATATTTTCTATTTTCTATAATGTTATCAATGCAGAAATATGCTGCTTCAACTGGAGCTTTAACACTCTTGATATCACAGCAGTAAATATAAAGTCAGGTTCACATACCAGCATGGAAAATACAAGCTTTGACAGACAACACTAGTGTCCTGCAGGTACTTAGCATCTGACAGGTGTGCCCCTGACCGCGAGAGCGCGCATGCATTCAGCCAAGGTGGCTCATTACTACATTTCGATTTCACTTAAGTAAATGAAAAATAGCAACATGTGGATTGTTCAATTCATCGTTTTAGTATTGTAGTTTATTCTTCTGTATGTGTTATTGAACTTCGTATCATTCATTGCACTGGATTGAGAATGTCTACTAAAAAACAAGGCAATCACATCTTTATCCTCCTATAATTGGACAATGTTATAATGTACCACGTAGTACGTTACTTCCTGTATAACTGTTTGAAAGCTAGATCCAAACATGCTTTATTTCAATGTTTTGTAATTAAAATGTAAGTATATTCATATACATGTGACAGTAGATACTATAATCAATCAAGATCACTGTAATCATTTTAACACATTGCTCACCTCAGTTAAATCTACTTGACTTGAAGTGTACATTAAACTAAATGCAGCATTGTAAACAATATTTTGTTCCTGTAATCCACTTTTCCATTGCAAATGATTGAATTTGCTGTAAATATTCTGAATCCCCCCTCTTTAAAGGGTAAGTAATAATAATCATCATGATAACAATGTATTGCATTTATATAATGCTTGTCATAACACAGAGCCATTAAAGTACTTGTTCTACCAGGCTGAATGTGCAGTCTACCAAAATATGTAACTCCCTCTACAATGCACAGTCTCTGCCCTACCATCAACTGTTTCATACCTAATAACATGGCGAATGTGGAGAAGTTTCCATCCTCTTACAGTGATTTAGTTAATAGTCAAATCAAATTAGCCAGCTGAAATGCTGACAATACATTTATTGACTTACAGCCTTACTTATTATTATTGCCCCATTATCAATGACAAAGGAATCACGTGTCCTGGACGTGGACACCTGGACAAAATGTGTGGATTGTTGGAAAGGGATACATATACTGGCAGACAATGATTTGGCCCTCAAGAATGTGTGTCCCCCTATAACTTTTGCTAGGAATGAGGAAACTTCTCCATATTCAACAAGGTTATTAGGTATGATCTGAAGTATATACACATAAAACACTCAATGGTAGGACATACTTATACCAAACAGGAAAAAATGCTTTTTTCAAGACTTAGACTTG